>NC_142772.1:28305653-28608014 GCF_988280905.1 Pimephales promelas
TGATAATTAACACCAGGCAATTGACTTTTGTATTCACGTTTTGTTTATTTTCTATTGTATTAGTTATTGTAATTCATAAATAATAGAAACTCAAAAAAGTGTCGACAGAAGAATTATTTATAGATTATCTTCCATCCTGAATCAAATAAGATTAAAACAGCTCAATAATAAAATTAAAATAATTAGGGAAAATACAATACATTTCTTGAGGGGAACTGCATGCATATATATCGCATTTTTTAAAAGTTACTTCATTTCATATTGTATGTTTCTTATCATAATTGTGCAATCTTAAAATCTCTTTTATCCACAAAGGACTTTCACTCTTTCACTTTGGAAACAGCATGGTTTCCATTCTCTTGAAAAGATTTGAAATACTTTCAGTTTCATGTTTTAGTGCTTAACTGACTTCACTCCAGACACAATGTACACCACAATTACTGTCTTCT
Organism: Pimephales promelas; assembly: GCF_988280905.1. Classification (NCBI taxonomy): domain Eukaryota; kingdom Metazoa; phylum Chordata; class Actinopteri; order Cypriniformes; family Leuciscidae; genus Pimephales; species Pimephales promelas. The sequence goes on from NC_142772.1 coordinate 28,306,103, forward strand.
GAAATTTGTGTTTTGGGATCTGAAGATTGATATTTCACTGTGGCAGAAAAATTAAGCTTTTTGTTTTTAGGCTGGTGGATTATAATACTGTTATGTAAAATATCAAACAGAATCTGAATCACTTTCTCTATATGAAGAGTTCAGATGCAAAAGCCTCTAAATGCCATTTGAAATTTTCTTCTTTAATGATGATTTTTATCAAACTTGTATATTTAAGTTCAGTAATTTCACTTAAATAACAATTAATAGGTAATTATCATTGCCATTTAAGTGAAATCACTGAACTTAAATATACAAGCTTGATAAAAATTATCATTCTAGAAGAAAATTTCAAATGGCACTTAGAGGCTTTTGCATCTGAACTCTTCATATATTTAAACAGCAGAAAAGTCAGGAGCAGTAAAACATTTGATACATATAAAATAAGTATTATTTATATTAAAATTATTATAAATGGTTACACTTTCCTTTAAGGGGTCTGTGTTACATTGTAATTGTACATTTAAGTACTGAGTAATAATTAACTACTACTATATGGTTAGTGTGGATTTTTGGTTAGTTTAGAGTTAGTTGCATATAATTATGCATAATTTATATTGTACTGTATAGTGTACTGTATGCATAATTTATAGTGTAATTTATAGTGTACTGCACGTTACACTACCGTGTAACTAGAACACTTGTCTTATAATGATTGTTCACAGGGGAAAAGCATGACAGAAGAAGCATAAAGCTTTATTTTTATAATTTCTATAATTATTTTTATTAAAAAAAAATTTTTTTTGCTAAAAAAAGCAAACTTACTCTCAAATTTACACTCAAATTCTCGTTATGTTTCAGATGGGAATTTTAGTGTACTGCATGAATATGTGAATGATAATTTTGCTGAAACTTGTTTACTAAAATAGTTCGACAAACACAACTGCCTTGTTGAACAAACAGAAATTGCAAAATAAGGGAACAGAAAATGCTGCCTTTGTCGAGCTAAATATTCCATCTATTTTCAGACTGCCCAGCTCTGAGCAAGTGCTGGCTTGGGCATTTCTATACCTTACCGTAAATGAAAAGGCACCATGAACCCAGCATCAAAAAATCCAGCCAGCATCATGGGTCAGCAAGAAAAATGTCCGTAAACCTCCGAAAGAAAAGAAAAAAATACCTCACCAGTTCTGATGTGGCAAGCAATATAAAAAACAGATATAAATCCAGATATAAAACGTAAGTAAATATCAATGGAAGGATCTTAAAGCAGCAGTTGAAAGAAGGCAGTCTTAATTTTAAAATTGGAGCAGTTTACAAAAGAAAAGTAGGCCAAACTGTTGGAGGAGAGCTTTAAAAACATTTAATTAAATCTTCAGCGCAAGCAATACTGTCCAAGCAATTAATTTCAGTTTGTAATAAACAAAGATTCAGGTTGTGTGTGTGTGTGTGTGTGTGTGTGTGTGTGTGTGTGTGTGTGTGTGTGTGTGTGTGTGTGTGTGTGTGTGTGTGTGTGTGTGTGTGTGTGTGTGTGTGTGTGTGTGTGTGTTCCCTTGATTAATGATTCTGTTCACCTTTCGTTCTATTAATGAACTAATTTAGCCTGTGTATATACTCCCTGTTTTGTTCAGTTCTCCGGTCTCATCTTGGTTAAATGGATGTGTTTCCTGAGGATTTTTGGATGAAAGATTTGGATTGTTTTAATTGAGCTATTCATCTTTTTGTGCTTATTTATACAGCCACTCATGACAAATTTCATTTGGACATATTTATATGGGGTGTTTTCCCCCCCTGATTTTTCATTTTTCTCTGCATCCCAAGGAATCTTTTGACCTTAATTGCCCTTTGACCTTTACAGTAACCTTTTTTTGCCTATACCTGTTTTTAAGCCTACATGAACCAGAAAAATATACATCATGTATGGGAAAGGAAGATGATTTAAGCAATTTTAAGTGTGACATCTGAGTATTTCACGATCTGCTCAGTTACTGGGATTTTCACGCACAGCCATTTCTAGGGTTTACAAAGAATGGTGTAAAAAGGGAAAACATCCAGTATGCGGCAGTCCTGTGGGCGAAAATGCCTTGTTGATGCTAAAGGTCAGAGGAGAATGGGCCGACTGATTCAAGCTGATAGAAGAGCAACTTTGTCTGAAATAACCACTTGTTACAACCGAGGTATGCAGCAAAGCATTTGTGAAGCCACAACACACACAACCTTGAGGCGGATGGGCTACAACAGCAAGACCCCACCAGGTACCACTCATCTCCACTTCAAATAGGAAAGAAGAGGCTACAATTTGCAAGAGCACACCAAAAATTGGACAGTTGAATACTGGAAAAATGTTGCCTGGTCTGATGAGTCTCATCAGAAGAGTCACCAGCCTGCACTTGTTACCACTTTGCAGGCTGGTGGTGGTGGTGTAATGGTCTGGGGGATGTTTTCTTGACACACTTTAGGCCCCCTGGTGCCAATTGGGAATTGTTTAAATGCCACGGACTACCTGAGCATTGTTTCTGACCATGTCCATCCCTTTATGGCCACAATGCTCCAATCCTGTGATGGCTACTTCCAGCAGGATAATGCACCATGTCACAAAGCTTGAATCTTTTCAAATTGGTTTCTTGCACATTACAATGAGTTCACTGTACTAAAATGGCTGCCGCAGTCACCAGATCTCAACCCAATAGAGCATCTTTGGGATGTGGTGGAACAGAAGCTTCATGCCCTGGATGTGCATCCCACAAATCTCCATCAACTGCAAGATGCTATCCTATCAATATGGGCCAACATTTCTAAAGAATGCTTTCAGCACCTTGTTGAATCAATGCCACATAGAATTAAGGCAGTTCTGTGTTCCTAATAATCATTTAGGTGAGTGTATTTATACTGTAGGTCCCAAAGCGTTGATCTGCTTTTGTTTACTTTACTTGAAAGGGAACTCACACTGCGTCGATTGACGCTTTGGTGAACGCCTCAGGCATGACAGGTGTCTGTCAGTCACATTGACCAGCGACAGCTGCTGACTTCATTAACATGCAACCTGGAAGTATAAAAGGGCGCCTTGCAAACAAAGAAGAGAGAAAAAATAAAAAAGAGGGACAAGTGGCTTGTGGAACGAGCGATCGATCGATCGCACGGCAGGAGAGGCTTGTCATAGACTGAGTAGGAAGAACTCCTCGTACTTATTTCACCTTGGGGATCCCAACTCAGGACAGCGCTGTTCCTCTACACGGGCACGGACTTTGGTCGGCTCACCGGTGAGGCCGATTCAACACCCACACACACTTTGGACAGAAACACTCATACTTACTGGACTCAATATAATTATTGTTGGTGTTGGTTATTTACATTTTGTGGTTATCCATCCATTCAAAACAAACACGTTTATTTTACACTTATAATTATAATTTAACTATATTTTGAAGTGAGGCTGAGCATTACAAGGTAGTAGGCCTCACCAGGCATCTCTTAAGGTGAGTTCCCACATATGGTGGTTATTAGGTAGTAGGCTTCACTAGGCCTCCCTGAAGGTGAATTCCCACATATGGTGGTTATCAGGTAGTAGGCCTACCAGAAGGCAAGTTTCCACATTTGGTAGTTACCAGGTAGTAGGCCTCACCAGGCCTCCCTGAAGGCGAAGTTTCCACATGCGGTGGTTGTCAGGTAGTAGGCCTCACAGGGCCTCCCTATAAGTGGTTTCCCAACTGGGCAGCTAATGGCCTTAGCAGGCAGCTTCTGAAGGCAAGCTACTGGCTTGACTAAAGTATTCATTCTCTGCTACTGGTTCCCTCCCGGAACCTCTTTTTATCCTGCCTACAGCCTGGTTTGCCCACCAGGCAGACCATGTAATCCCCTCACTGAAGGACACTGTGAGTACGCAGACTGAGTCTGGTCAGACGGTCTTGGGGCTCTTGTGTGGCCTCCCAGTTAGATCAGCCCTTAGGCCTTCTCAGGCCTCCACAGTGTTTTGAAACACAAATGTTGGGTATATCCGTGGATCAAGCAGAGAAACTCCACTCGCTGGCAAGGGTTGTAATGGCTATGCTGAGTCAGGCTCTTCAGGATATCCCGTTTCTGAGATCTGGGCCGAGTGGTTCACTGTCAGCTTTGCAGTCCAGAGGGACGCCTTATCTAAAGGCAAGTGTCCAGGGGTAAGTGTCTTCGGACAGACAGGAAGTTGGCCAGGCTGAATTATCCAATGTAAGTGACATCAGGCCTCCTGGTGGCATTTCGGGTGAGTATGTTCCCCTGAATAGTGACTGGCTGGGGCTCCTTCGGGTTACCTAGCCACATTCCCTAGAAGGGACACCTTCTGATTTGAAGCTGTGGTTCCAGGCCCTTGAGCAGGCCCACTTAGACCTTTCATTAAACAAGGTTTATCGAGGTTTCCTATGAAGCGTGTAGCTGTGGGAATGCTGTCAATGATAGCCCAGTGTGATCTGAAGGTAAGTGGTTTTGGCATTTCATTTGAATTTGCTGGTTCTGACAGTTTGGGCATGCCCTCCCCTTAGGATGGCGGCGTGGGTATATCATGCCCCAAAGTGTCAATCGATGCAGTGCAAATTCCCTTTCGAAAGAGAACGTCTCAGGATATGACTGTAACCTTTGTTCCCTGAGAACAGAGAATGAGACACTGCGCCTTTCTACCATGCCTCGGGGCCTGCCTGCCAAACAGTCCCTTCAGACGATAGGTGTGCTTGCAATGTTCATGCTTGCAAGGCAGAAATTTATACTTCAAGGTTGTATGTTAATGAATTCAGCCGCTGTCGCCGGTTGATTTGATAGTGATTTCAGTAACACAGTCTCATCCCAAGACGTCATATAACTGACATCTTGGGACGTCTTTTGACCATACGTCAACATCTGCGGTTTTAGGGTACCCTTTAACGTCAGTTACATGATGATCCTGGGACGTCATACAACTGACGCTTTACCTTTAACGTCAGTTAGGTGACGGGGTAGGCTTAGGGGTAGGTTTAGGTCTGGGGTAGGGTTAGGATCCGATAACGTCATCAAACCGACATTAAAGGGTACCCTAAAACGGCGGATGTTGACGTATGGTCAAAAGACGTCGTCCCAAGAAGTCAGTCATATGACGTCTTGGGATGAGACTGCGCTGATTTCGGACACCTGTCACGTCTGAAGCCCTGTTCACACTACACGCGACTTTGTCGCTGCCGGTCGCCTGTCTGCGCTGGAGGGCGTTCCCCACTACTGGTTGCCTAGTAATGTTTGTGAGTGACATTCATGGAAGTTACTCTATGTTAGACAACAAATACGTTTTATTGCCGCTACAAACAAATATTTTGTAAGGAAAAGGAGCCCGTTCTCATCCCAAAGCGCCATATAGGACGCTTTTGCAAAAGCGTAAATATCCAACGCACATGGCACCCTTTAACGTGAAATGAGACGCAGATATATTTGGGCAGATGGCGCCCCCTAGTGGTCTAACCCTTACCCCACACCATACCTAAACTTAACCATTAACCGAAGCGTCTCATTAGACGTTAAAGGGTGCCATGTGCGTTGGATATTTACGCTTTTGCAAAAGCGTCCTATATGGCGCTTTGGGATGAGAACGCGTTGGGAAAAGTCTAAATATAAATGGAATCAGTATAAAATCCATAATATTAAAGATGAACGAGAAACAGTGAGTGCTCTTTGCCATCGTGGCAATTTAACTGCAGCAAACGGGCAAATACCAGTCTATCTGGGTTCCCTGAAACCATTCAGTCACGGAGTCAGTATGATGAACACGGAGATATATCATGAATCATAGGACAGTTTCTGACTGCTAAAATGAGCTTCTTGTTCAACTTGCCTCGGTCAGACTCAGCACTGAAGATTGACACGCTCCACTGACTTCACTCCTATTGGTTGTCACTTGCGAAAATCGGCCTTCATTTACATGAAGTTAAACATTTCTCAACTTTGTCGCGTCGCTGGACACGTCCCACCGGTCGCTGTCGCGCGTGTCGCCGGAAGTCGCCCGCTCACCATTGATAATGAATGGTATCGCGTTTGGTCATGTGTAGTGTGAACGGGGCTTGAGGCGTAGTGCACAGACAGAGTGCGAGTTTGAAGGTAAATTCTCTCATTGTTAAAGTTTTTCTTAAAGTCATGAACATCAGATCTCAATGTCTAGTTTAACAGCTTTTTGTGGTGGAAATTACATTTTAACTTATATTTTCTCCTCCACTAATTTTATAGCCAGAATTTGATGTACATGCAAAGCAGCAATAAATGTATGAAGAGTTCAGATGCAAAAGCCTCTAAATGCCATTTGAAATTTTCTTCTTTAATGATGATTTTTATCAAACTTGTATATTTAAGTTCAGTAATTTTACTTAAATAACAATAGAGGGAATGCATTTGACACGTGACTTTCCCGCGAGACAACCCCCCTCAGCCTGACCGAGTGGCAAAAGATCTGCTGCGTGACTGGATTTAATAGGGGAAAACTGCGGAAATGCGACTAAATCGAACAATTTTCTCAATTTAAACTAAATGTTGGACTCAATATAGTGTTCCTTACAACTTACTAAAGATCCAGCGATCCATGCTGCCCTACAAAGCAAAAAGGCAGTAACTGCAGTTTTGGAAAAGCATTAATTATTACAATTTTAATGACATTCAAGGGATCCCTTGTTATGTGACAAAACATCTTATCTTAAATGCGTCTCGTTTTAGAGAAAAATGGTAGTCGTTTGTACAATAACTGCAAAAAGCCCTAGCAAAAGTCATTTTTCTCAGTTCTGCACTCTGCGTAGTTACTGCCTTTTTGCTTTGTAGGGCAGCATGGATATTGACATGCAGCCGGGAATCGTGTTGCCTGACATTTATGTTTGCCTGATTTCGACACCGGGAAATAAACCAAGACGTAAACGTAAAGCAAATTTGCCTGTGAACGCTTTATATAAATATAATATAGGTAGGTCTAAATCCGGGTGATCACTTATATCAGTGTTATATATAGCCTATATATATCATCATATCGTCCAGCCCTAAAACTTTTTCTAATAAAAAAACCTTTTTTTATTTAAAAAAAAACATCCAATAAAGCAGAATATGCAATTATAAATATTTAATTGATGAGCTGATAATGTATATAACAATACAAAATATATGGGTATGGTTTTCCAGCTAAATTCAGCATATTGACACAAAATGATAACTGCAACTCCACCTTTCGCTGACTGGAGTCCAGTTGTTTCTGTGAATTGCAGCGATCCATTTGCTCCTCTTTCCATAGCAGTCTGTAAAATACCTCCGATGTTTTGTCAAATCTAGTTGTAGGCCTACAGTCAATCGCAAAGCTCTTTCCCACTTTATTTGTGTGTGTTGTGTTTGTTTTTCGCGGCATTCACGCTGAACACATACAGCCGCTCAGTCTTTTTGCCACTCACTGTGAGGAACTGCAGGCACTCCGGCCGACGGTGACGTCACGCGCATTCCCTCTATTCAAGTCCCCGTGAACCGGAAGTTGCAAACGATTTTTCTCCAGTGCTGTGACGTATTTCCAAGTGAAACGGAATATTGAACAGAGGGCAGGGTTTTACTCTAGCGCTCCTCTCCATCTCTCGCTCATAGCAAAACTAACGGTTTGAGGGGAGTGGTTAAGCGTTTCCCCACCCAAGCTGTGAAACCTACGTCATCAGAAAAAGAAACCGTTCCAGACCGGAAGTAACTTTTCAGATTTTGATTAAAGATTACCAAGGTAAAACATTTTTTTAATATATATTTACTTGCACGGATTAATTGTTCACCAAAAGACTAATATGCGCTAACAAAGTAAATAGGTTTAATTTTGATTTCACGGGGACTTTCATAGGTAATTGCCATTTAAGTGAAATCACTGAACTTAAATATACAAGCTTGATAAAAAATGATCAAGAAAATTTCAAATGGCACTTAGAGGCTTTTGCATCTGAACTCTTCGTATCTTGATTTTTTATCACAACTCAAATGTCACACCATGCCAGTCATTTCCTGTTTACTTAAAAACCAAATCTTGAAAAAACGTGGGACAAATGTATTTTTTGAAAGAAAATTCAAACTAATATTAATAATTTTCACAAATAAATGAAAGGCAATATATAAAAAGCCTCTGTAAAGTCTGTAAAGTAAATGTTGAAAAAGAAAACATCTGGGAAACAGAATTGCCCAAAGTTGAAAAAAAGTGTTAGGGTTGTCCAAGAAACTAATTTTGCTGACTTCTTCACTGATTCTGAGTATTTGCTGCAACCTCTATTTCACTAAAAGAGCTGCAAGCTCCATCTTCACTTTTCTGTTCCTTTTCAGTTGTTTTAACATTTAAGATTGATCAGATAGGCAAACCATTAACATTCTTTGTGGATATTGAGTTAAAACGTTTATTTTTGAATAATTAAAACAGGGGTTCTCTCATTTGGGACTAGGGACCTCAGCACATTTTGAGCACACTCAAAAAATGTACGTTTCTAATGTTTTTAAAAACAAATTTTTAGCTTTTTCTAAAGCTTAACTAAAGCCTATGCCATTTTTCCTATAGAATGGAAAATTAAATCATGCTAAGTTAACATAAAAGCAAAACGGGGGGTTCCCCCAGCTGAATGGTAAACAGCAATTTGACATTCAGTCACACATTCAGGACTCGGTCAACACATTATCCACAAAATCCACAGCACCAGTGGTTTGATGTCATTAATATATGTGGGTAGTAGTGCTAAACATACTCTGTCATCTACACGATGCGTTGAGGCTTTTGTTCCACTTTCCGTTCACGTAGGCTAATAGATGCAGAAGCTTCAAGGGCCTCGCGCTGATATTTAGCTCGTGGGGGGCGCTTCCGTGGATTCTGACCACAAGAGGCTCCACTCATTGCCCTATACTGTAAGAGGTATGACTCATAATTCACAGATTACTCATCGGGAACCCAAATAAATGAAAATACTTTTATAAGATTATTTATAGCTATTTCCCTAGTCCCCCATTGCTGATGTCGTCATATAGGCTACTGTTCTGTCTTTTACTTAGTAAAAACCAAATAATGAGACTTTCACAGGAAGGTATGGGCTACGTCACAGGTTTTTCAGTAGGCTACCTGCTTAGACATATTTGCATTATACTGCCATTTATCTACAAATGTAATGATATATTGAACACAGCCCTCATTCTAAACTGTCTTGATTGTTAGCATTGGAAATTTACCCTCGGAGGCTTTATTTCGATAATATAAGAGTAGCCTAATTATCTCCAGTGGAATTATCTAAATACATTTCTGATGTAACAAAAATGTTTTTGCATATCATTAATAGCTTGACCTTTTGGGATATGCTAGGTTCATTTTCAGCTTTTCTCAGACATGTTATTTTTGTTACCAGAAGTGCCTTATTCTGGACCTGGCCACATGTATTTCATATGCCTATGTCTTGTAGCTAGGCTATACTATAACAAATGCAAATGGTCTTTAGTTTTTAATGCCAATGCATTAACATAAAGTCCTTTTGGCTTTCAAAAATCTCTAGATAAGCTGTCTTATATCACATTGTAACGTAGGCCCTATTATGAACAATAGTGAAAGGAGCACAGGTCATTGGATAATTTATGGTCATTCTTTTTCTTACTCCTTTTTCTTACTCCTCCTAACTTTGTGCAGGTATTGCACCCCATGGCCTTTACAAACCATGTCCAGTAGGGGGCATAATCCAACAATAAAAAAAACAACATGAACGAATAATAAATATTTCAGAATCCGCTGTATTTCCAGTTCACTAATCAAAAACGTAGGCTACATGTGACTCGTTGTACATACGGTCAGATGTTCTTCCACTGATGCTCAATAGATCACCTCAGATCTGGAGTAGGCTATATGATCATCAGGCTTTACACTAACTTTTGGAGTTCATTCATTAAAATAAAAAGGGACAAACTAATAAGACATTCTTGCATTTATTCATGAACATTTTTATCTTTAAAATAAAATATTACATTTGTAATTCAACATTTGGCACAATATAAATACAACAAAACATTATATATATATTATATATGTTATATTATTCAATATATTAGTAATGTTATCTGTGTTTAAAATAAACAACACTGAAAAGCAAACTCTGACTAAAAATTAAATCAAAATATTCTTTGACAAACAGTTGTTGTTGTTGTTTTTTTTTTTTTTTTTTAATTTTACAAAGCTTCTTTGACGGTTCTTGCATTGTCATCTGATGTAGGATCTGGTATATACTTGGTGCTCAGCTGTCCAGTGAGTGCCTTAATTCGCTTGTAGTTGATGTCGTAGTGGGGATTTAGGATTCAGGCAGACTTTTATATGAGGTTTCTTTAAAGTCACACTGTTGGCAAAATATGGAACATTTAGTCAAATCAATGATCACACATTGTTTAACACACAAAAAACATCATAAAAAACATTCAACAATAATAAATTGCATTACACAATCTCAGTGGTGCCACAGTATGCACTTGGTTTGTGCACTTTCCATCCCTCGATGTTTCCAGGCCGTATGTCATATGTTCTGGAGCACAGGCACCGCTTGCTTATGAACATCCGTTGGCCTAAAGCAGAGATATCAATACAAAACTAGATATTAAAACCACTTGCTACTCTATCTGGATGTTGTCACTCAAGTGTAAAATAACCTGACTTATTCTTTAGGTGACCTGTTGGACCTGTCATGTTTGTCTGCTCACTATTATGCCAAAAGCAATAAAGTAAAGTAGTAAAGTAATAAAACTTGCACTCATAAAGCATGTAGTACATGTAGGTCACAAGTGTAGGCTTAATGTCATCATGACAGAAAAGATAAGATGTGAAAAAGTTCTTACCCTCAGTGAAAGCCATGCAGATCAGGAAGACCAATGACAGGAGAAAGATGGTCCGGCTCATACTTGACCAAGATGTGATACAAGATGTGAAATGTGAATGTAAATGTGATTCTAAGCTTTTATAGACACCTGACCTTGGTAATTCCCCTTCGTTCCCATTGTTGAAAATGACATCATCCTGGCATAATGCAGCCAAGTCATAACAACCCTAAATTGAAGAACATAAAAATAACTAACAAAAATATTTTTTATTATTTTTTTATAATAATGTATAACAAATGGATGTTACATGCATTTACAAAAATGTGTATTTTCTTTAAAAAGGACACTTTATCTAAGTGGTTTGAGGCTGTTTACACCACAGTCGGAAAATGAGATGCAAGATGGCGTTAGTTGCATTTGTGTAAAACAAGAGAGAGCGAGTCCGCAGTGTGATACGAGAATAACGCCATTTTCTGTTACCTCGATGAGCGGGGAGTCAAACAGGCCATGATAGACAGAGAACAGAGAATTTTGGAACATTTTAAAATATTCAGAGTAGACATCAAGATACTGATTCAACAGAATAATAATTTGCATTTGATTTCATTTCACCATTATTACTGCTCAAGGTGTATGAAATCTTTAATAGCCTTTAAATGTGCTGTGATGGTATGAAGTTTCAGTAGCCTATTACTCAGCAAAGTCTACAACCTGCTCTTATTTGGACAAGTTCCAAGTTATTATGCATGTGTGACCTTGCCTAAGTTGGATCAAGGGATTTCCCTTATTTCCTCATTTTTCATTTAAGAATGTAAGCTATAGGTAAGCAGCTGAGAATGGAAAGTTAAGGGGGTTTTACTCCTTAATGTTTTCTTCTTACTTACTGAGTTGCAAGTCATTCATTCATTCAATTTAACCACATTATTAACTTGTTTTTAAAAGAAAATCAAAGCTATTTACACTAAATCGTTTACTCTGAATAGTGTTCATGAAAAATGGAGATCGTCAGATTTGTAACTGCACATTGATATTTTTAGAGCAGTGATCGAAATGTGAAGTGTTTCTGTCTTTGCTGTTGCATTTTGAGATGGTGGTCACATGACCCGAGACTTCCTCTAGTCTAGAACAAAGTAATTCTCAGAAATGCTCTGCTTTACACTAAACTGGCAGTATGAGCTCTCTCATACTTTTCAGAGAAAGAGAGAGAAAATATATCATGTATAATGTTCAAGCCAGAAGTGTGTCTCCCATCAAAGTACTGTGTGTGCTGTAAAAGTATTTTCATTTTAGTATTTGTTTCATGCTTGTGCTTTAATAAATTTAAAGACTTCAAGTTTTGCAACGCAGACATTAAAGTGAAACTGATATTGTAAATGTTTGATTCTCAGGGAAAGTAGCCTACATGAATCTAGGGTGACCATATTTTGATTGCCAAAAACCAGGACACTCGGCCCAGCAAACAGATGCTCAAATACACTTTTCAATACATTTAAATAGGGTAAGCCTCTTCTGTATAGGTTGTTATATTACAAGACACACATTCAGATTATTTACTCAATAAATATCTCAAATAAATACCTCCAAATTGAACAAAAATAGCTCTCACAAACTTACAAAAACGAACTAACAAAATATAATTATAGACCATTTTACAAGATGTAAACAACACTGGTCCAGAAACACTTCCTGTTTCAGTTTGTAACTGTTTTCTTTATTTCACATGTAAAGAAAACATCTTAAAGATGTTTGTTTAACTTTTTGATTCAGTTTTATATGTTCTGTTGGTTGTATTTTATCCCAGCTTTTATGTAGTGTTAAAAAACTGAAACAGGAAGTGCTTCTGGACCAGTGTTGTTTACATCTTGCAAAATGGTCTAGGCTAAATCTTATCTTTAGTTTTCTTCCTCTTTATCCTGTTTTCCTTCCTCATCCTCATTGTTTGCCCATCTATATTTTGCAGTAGAGCTGATCTTTCCCAGCAGTTTTTTGGACATCATTACTTTATAACAGCCAGGACGGCCAGGACAGGATGTGAAAACAGGAGATGTCCTGGGAAAACGTACAGTTACTAACGTAACCTCGGTTCTCTCTAGAAGAGGGAACGAGTACTGCGTAATATCTTACACTAGGGGACAACCTCTTTTCCTTGAGATATCGAAGCCAAAAAATTATCCTTAATTTTGAATTATTGCAAAACAAATTGCGGCAGCATGCAGACATAGGCAAGGCAGATTAGCATGCCTATTTGGCTGTCCTGTGGCAACTGCAGCAGCCTATCGAGAGTGGCCTTTTGGTGAAGGTCCAATCGGGGCGCTTTGTGCCCATTGCGTCACGCTTCCACCAAAGCGGACTTGGTCTAGCCCTATAAATATAGCTCGATGGTCTGATATCACTGGTTTTTCATCGGCAAGATACGCAGTACTCATTTCCTCTTCTAGAGAGAACCGAGGTTACGTTAGTAACCAAGTACGTTCTCTTACGAGAGGTTCTCTCGTACTGCGTAATATCTTACGCTAGGGCAACACTAAGCAAAACCATGCTGTGCATGTAGGGATCCAACCCCAAAGTCCCAAGGGGCATGTGCCCGAGGCACATATAGTGCATAATCACCATAAACTCACAGAGAGTCTGAGAAAAGATGCTAGCAGCATCATTCTCAAATAATTTAGCCACAAGAAAGGTTATTCATTATAAAAGTGTCACACACAGTCACGTGATGTTGTTCAGCACTCCCTCGGGGAGGTTTGCGGGTACCCGTTGATGATTCATGCATGCAGGGCCCACCATTCTGGACGAGGATGCCAAATTGAGCCCTTGGCCTGAGAGAGGGGGTCTTTCCTCGTCGGTATAGGCCATGGGGCAGTGCTCGTCAGCCGCATTAGGACTGGGAACCATTCCTGGTTCGTCCAGAGCGGAGCCACAAGGAGCACAGGGCATCTGGTTTCCCTGATTCATTCCAACACTTGAGGCAGGAGTGAGACTGGGGGAAAAGTATAGAGCAAGCAGCTGGGCCAGACGTGGGCCAGTGCATCCTTGCTCTTTGGGAAGAATTTTGGGCAGTGAGCGTTCTCCTGGGACGCGAATAGGTCCACATGTGCTCTGCCGAACTTCTCCCACAGCAGGAGGATTGTCTGCGGGTGCAGTGACCACAGGTGGTACATTGTTTCTGGACAGTCTGTCTGGCCCCAAATTCTGGGAGCCAGGCACGTGTGCTGCTCTCAGTGAGTGCAGATTGTGCTGAGCCCACACCAGGATGCGTTCCGTCAGTCTGAAAAGGTTTTGAGACTGGATGCCAAACTGGCGATTTATGTAGGATACCACTGACATGTTGTCCGAGCGGACTAAGATGTGGTAACCTCTTATTCGGGGACAAAAGCACCTCAACGCGTTGTCGACTCCCAACATTTCCAGACAGTTTATATAAAGGAGATGTTCTTGTTCTGACCATAGACAGAAAAATGGTCAGGCGTCATGCAGCGCTCCCCATTCCGAGGTGGAGGCATCCGTGGACACCACCTGCACACTCGAGGAAGTCCCCAGGTTTACACCAGACTGGTACCAGTCGGTCGCTCTCCAAGGTTTCAGGGCTGTGATACATTCCTGAATGACCCTGAGGCGAAGCCGACCGGAAGCCCAAGCTTGAGGTGGTACTCGCGCTTTGAGCCAAAACTGCAGTGGGTGCATGCAGAGCAGACCCAGCTGCAGTACTGATGATGCTGAGGCCCACCAATTTCTAAAACCTCCTGAGCGGGACTACTAGCGCCGCAGCGGAAGGATTTTGTGAAGCGCTGAATATTTAGTCTGTGGTTTGCCGACAGCCACGCTGTCATAAACAGCAAGTTCAGCTCTGTGCCCAGGGCCCAGGATATATATATATATATATATATATATATATATATATATATATTTTTTTTTTTTTTTTGCTTGTTATTGAAATCTGTTTGCGGGATTATTTCATGGGTTAAAAAGAACATTTTTATTTATATTTTTACTTTAATATAGCCTACTGAAATGCTTAATTAGTAGCCTACTTTATCTAGCTACTTTATCACTATTACAATGGTTACAAAAGTCGAGTGCAAAAATTAAATAAATGTTTACACTAAATGATACAAATGTTTTTTATATTTAAAGCTTTACTACATTTTCTTCCTGGAATCTACCTTGAAATATGGGGGGGGGTCTGTTTTGGCTCAAAGTTATCCAAATCCTTCTGAAGGTTTGATCCAGATTAAAACTAGGATTTGATTCTGTGATCTAATCTGATTTCAGATTCCTTCTATCCCCTTTGAACAACCTATTTGATCCAAAATCCCAATCAGTTTACCTTTGAACAACTGTGAGACTGAAGTATTGCTCTTTACTGCCCTCTGTATGTCATTTTAAAAACAAACTGTTTTAAATACCTTCATCACTTTTGCTTTCATATTCATAAAAAAACCTCCCGAATAGGTTTTGCTGTATGTGTAATATGAAATTATATATGTATTTTACAGAAACTTGTAATAAGACCAATATTGTTAACAGTTTTCAAAGCATTCAGCTCTCAATTATAGTTATTGAGATTCGCTATTCATTAAACAATCATTAAGGAATAAGCACTTTATTTGCTTCTGAAAACCCAATGATAAACACAATACACACTATTACATGTAGGTTATAGGGATAAAAACACTAACAAATATTGTCACAGATGTGTCTAGTTGGAGACTGCATCTGGTCTACTTACAGTTTTTTTCGATTGCTTAAGCACAATTTTGAAAACAGGGCCCGGTTTGTCAAAACACTACACACAATTAACACAACCCTACACCAAAGTAGCACAACACTTCAGAAATGGAACACTTTAATCAAAACTATTCAACGTCTTATAAAAACCTTATTTTGCTGTCATAACATGAACACAACCATCATATGGTTTGACTCTGTTTGAATCAGTTAAACACTCCTATGCTCAACCTAAAACACTTTCAGCATTTACAGAGAAAGTGAAAAAAATAAATTTACCAACACCACATGACACAAGTTTTGCAGACTAATGGAAATATTTATTTCTTTTCATGTACTCAAGTCAGTCAATACTGAACATTTCAACAACAAAAAAAAAAAAACATTTTCCAGTTTTCATACAGTATTACGGAACGTACCATTGTACTGTAAGCTTACCGTAATACTGTAACAGATTACATATCCAGTTCAGTACTAAACATTTCTCCGCCAAGCTGGTTCTGGCCACAGGGCCTCGTAAACATCATACATTATGCTATGTTTTCATTTGCAAGGCAACATGGGAAGAATCTTTTTGAGTGACGAATCTATGGATGCTGCTTCAATTTGATCACATGCTTCCTTCATAGCTTGAATGAGGGGCATCTGGACATAGGGCCAGAGATCATAAACCTTCCCCTGCTATGTTGAGAAGAACTCAACATAGTGCCTTACTGTAAGAAGAAGGGAGTATGGTGGAAAATACTGTAAATTGTGCGTATTGATGAAATGTGGGACTCATGCGGGACTCATGCAGGACTTCCTCCGCATCCATTTGCACAACTCTCTGAAATACAGCAAAAGATCACATTGTGTAGATCAATATACTGTAGGTCTGTAGGCTAAATAGTAAAATTACATGTACAGTATGTGAAAAAAAGGTTATGTGTGCAGTACACAATACAGTCAGTGAATAAAACGTACCACCACATATTCACGCCGCAGGACCTTGACCCTGTCTGAATTTGGTTGTCTTCTTCTTTGTGCATGTCCTACTTCTCCAGGTCTTCCTCTGACACCGTCCATTTTGAAGACAGGTGAACTTACCTGTTGCCTTTTTATAGTACTTAAACCTGATTGGTGTGTCTACAGTTAAAGGGTTAGTTCACCCAAAAATGAAAATTAAGTCATTAATTACTCACCCCCATGCTGTACCAACCCCGTAAGACCTTCGTTCATCTTCGGAACACAAATAAAGATATTTTTGATTGAATCTGAGGGCTGGATCACTTTTCCATAGACAGCCTGAGGGACTGCCTCTTGACGGCCCAGAAAGTCATTAAAAGAAAAGGTTTAAATATTTCATGTGCCTACAGTGGCTCAACTATAACTTTATCAAGCGACGAGACTACTTTTTGTGCGAAAAAAAACGTAAATAACGACTTTATTCGACTTCCATTACTTCCTTATGGGCGCATGCGCGAGAACTGAGACGAGACCGTTCTTCTTCGACTACTTTTTGCTACCGGCTGCTCACCGCTTAGGAGTTTTACCGCCCCCTACCGTATAAGATGACGTACTGCTTGTAAACAGAACGTTTTGCGCCTCCGGCTATATCAGTACGTCATCTTATACGGTAGGGGGCGGTAAAACTCCTAAGCGGTGAGCAGCCGGTAGCAAAAAGTAGTCGAAGAAGAACGGTCTCGTCTCAGTTCTCGCGCATGCGCCCATAAGGAAGTAATGGAAAGTCGAATAAAGTCGTTATTTACGTTTTTTTTCGCACAAAAAGTAGTCTCGTCGCTTGATAAAGTTATAGTTGAGCCACTGTAGGCACATGGAATATTTAAACCTTTTCTTTTAATGACTTTCTGGGCCGTCAAGAGGCAGTCCCTCAGGCTGTCTATGGAAGAGTGATCCAGCCCTCAGATTCAATCAAAAATATCTTTATTTGTGTTCCGAAGATGAACGAAGGTCTTACGGGGTTGGTACAGCATGGGGGTGAGTAATTAATGACTTAATTTTCATTTTTGGGTGAACTAACCCTTTAAGCACCAGTGTGTGTGCACACCTGGTGGCTGTGTTTAACCAATTGGTTCATGTGTGTGATTATTTGAAAGCCTTTGCTTTAAAATTGCAAGGAAATTACATCATGATACATTTCTGTGTCAAATGCATACAAGTGTGTTTAGTGTTTTGCAAATCACTGTGTGTAATGTTTTGCAAAAAGTGTAAAGCTGACAATGTGCTTACAGTTGTGCAAATCTAGGCCGTTGTTTTGCTCCTTGAGTGTAAGGTTTCGCTTATTGTGGGAAAGTTCTAATTTTAGTGTGTAAGCAATCGAAAAAAACTGTAAGTTCCTGCTGGCTGTGTCAGGATATATGTCAACAAGATTCAACAAGACATTTTCACCTGGATTATGATTTATGATATATTATGCACCGTTAGCCCATGTTAACAAACAATGTCAAAACTTGTAATACATATTTTTGTTTGTCTTGATGTAAGTAATCAAACCCAGTATTTTTCATGAGGATTTCTAAAGGTAAATTGTTTTACCCTATTCACGTGAGAAAAAGAACAGAAAAATTCCCAGTGTTAAATGAACACTGCTCAATGTTTTTGAGCCCACACTCAGAGAGTGTTAAATGAACACTGAAGCAGTGATAAAGTTAATGAGAGATAATTAAGTGATTAATTTAGCCGGTGATACAACCTGCTAGCCTGCATGCAACCGAGGTTGTCTCGGCGAACCAGATAAATGTCTGATTGTCCGGCTCAAGCCGCATGTGTTTTTAAGTGTAGAAAATGTGGTACTTAGGTTGGGGTGCTCTTTGGCCTGTGGTGGTCAGACCAAGAGAAATGCCTTCAAATAAACTGTCTGGAGATGATATAGGTCAAGAACGCGCTGAAACGCTTCCTCCCACACATACGGGGCCACCCTGTTCTAGTCTGCTCGGACAACATGTCCGTGGTTTCCTACGTGAACCACCAGGAATCTCTGCAAACTGACAGAGTGCCTTTTTGTGTGGGCCCATCGCTTGTTGCGCTCGCTGAGAGTCACGCATGTCGGCCCAGACAGACTGTCCAGGGACAACATTCCCCCGAGAGAATGGTCCCTGCAGCCTCAGATAGTCCAGTCACTATGGCGCCTTTTCGACAAAGCGGAAGTCGACCTTTTTGCTTCAAAAGACAATGCTCATTGCCCGAGATTCTTCTTGTAGAGCGAATTAAGACACGCTGGCCCACACCTGGCCCAAGCTGCTGGCTATACACTTTTCCTCCGATCTCGCTGTTACCTAAGGAATTCAAGAAGATCAGGCAAATTGTCACTAAAAGAGTTAAAACAAGAACACCCATAAAACCAGCGATGAGCCAGCTTCACACAGACGTTGTCATCTCAAAACCTTCCCCCTTTCCAGCAAGAAGGAATTCCAGCCCCCCGTCGTACACACACACAGACTTTTCATGAACTTCCTCATATAAAGACATTACTAAGATATATTTGATATATTTTTATGTTGGCCAGGTCCTATTGGGGTAGCCTACATATGGTCCTATTGGGGTGCATATGACATATGATTTGGGGTAACTTAAGTGTGTAAACAGTAAGCTGTATCTTTGTAATTCCTATTCTTTGCCATGTTATCATTTTAATCAGCTTAGTCTCACCGAATTAACTAGCTACAGGGAATTACAGTAAAATGTACTATTCTATGACCAGCTTTCTGGCTTGAAACTACATCTTTTCTGGTCATTAAACATTATGCCCGACGAGAAGACAAAGAGTCGTAAAAACTCCCTCCAAATGGGCAGTTTCGCATTGGCTCACACACCTCTAGAGGGTCGGTTGTGACATCTTCATGCTTTAAGATCATCAAGACCAGCTCTCTCTTCTTCCTCTTTCTTCAGACCTCTCTCTCGGACGTCTTCAGTTTGTCCTTTTCTTTAAGTCTTAGTCTTTTGTTTATCCTTTTCTCATTCTACTTTGTTCATTTCCACAGATGAGTAATGCACTTAGCCTGAATTATTTCTTTGGTAACTTAAGTCAAAGACCTTTAACTCTTTGTTGAATTGCACACTCTGGACCCATTTAGTCGACCACGTGACGCTCCTTGTGCACATTTCAAAGTCCTTTTAATGTTGCAATCAAAGCTACGTGCTTTACAAAGTCATTGATACTTAAAAAGGTATTGTTATAGAACAGGGAAGTTAATCCTCGTGGCCAGAAGAATAGCTTCTATTGAAAGTCTATAAAGGAGGATAATTTTGTGAGGTTTCATGGAGATCGAATGATCAAGTTTGCTGGACAAGCAGATGATTCGATCATAAATGAATCCCCTTAAAGATTATCCTGACAATCTATCTCTTTTAGATAATTGACATATTGATATTTAATATAATTCTTATGATTGATTATTGATAGTACAATTGTTCATCGCATTCAATTGTTCATAGAAAACATTGGCAACTTATTCCCTTATGGGTATTTTATACTTTGTAGGTGCACTGTAAAAAAAAATGTGTTCAATTTACGGTAAAATACCGGCAGCTGTGGTTGCCAGAAATTTACCGTATAAAATACGGTAGCAAGAATTTACGGTAATAAAGTTTTACAGGCTTAACTTAAAATTTACAGAAATAAACCGCATTTAATTATCTGATATACTGTTAAATTATCGACCATTTGAAGTGTAAATATCTGTTTTATACCATTGTAATATACTGACATCCATCAATCACAGCAGTAATAAGAGTCACATGATTTAAGGAAACTCATCACATGTAGCTCTTTCACAAGAAACTTAGAAGCGGCGCCGTGTCATTCACTCAAACATTAAACAACATCATGGACACACATGAAATTTTAAAAAGGCAATAAACATTAATTTAACAACATTGAATGTCACATAAAACCCCAATGTACCTAACTGACAACGCAATTCTCACCCCAAGCCGTCACGTTTGACCATGCTTCAATATTTGACGCTTTAGGCGCCCTTTAGCTAAAGGAAAGCGTCAGTTAGATGACGCGGTTAGGTTTAGGTCTGGGGTAGGGTTACACGCGATCCTAGGGCGTCATCTAACTGACGCTAAAGGGCGCCTAAAGCATCAAACATTGAAGCATGGTCGAAATGCACCTAACTGACGCCTTGGGGGCAGAGGTGGAAGTAACGAATTACAAGTAATCAGATTACTGTAATTAAGTTGTTTTTTCGTGTACTTGTACTTTTATGAGTACATTTTTTAGTCTGTAATTTTCCTTGTACTTGAGTACAAATTAAGTTAAGTAATGTACTTCACTACTTTAAAAATCCCATTAATTACTTGTACAATTTGAATTCAACAATTATTCAAATCTTTGACCAGCATTTGGGTATCCAATGGAAATAACTGATTGTGGGCGGGCCAATAAAAACCCTTTGGAGTGGGAAAAAAGCCCGGTTTCTGGAGAGCTATTAGTCCTCACACGTCCTTCAGTTTGTATTTTAGTGTTATCAAAGAACTTTGCCGTTATGGACATGGAGATTTGAGACGCTGAATTCATTGAAAATTCTGAAGAAATACCAGATGATGAGTGCCCATGACCCCACATGGAGGAGTTGTTCTTATACAGAGGAAGGAAAGGAGATGTTTTATAGAAACTTTGTTTCTGCAGTGATATGTGATAGTTCAGTTGTTGTTGTTTTTTAAAGTTGGGTAGACCTCATGATAATTTGACTAAAAACATCACTTGAAACATGGGCTTCAGCGTTACTCAGGTGACAAGCACATATACCGTAATAAAAAGATTTAGCATTGTAAAGTAAGATTAAAAAGTTATATTGTATGTCATTGTCAACACATTGTTTTATTAATATTGAATCCGTGTTTTAAGCTTAGAATGAAGAGTTTAATAATGACTTTCATAAAAAGAGTATCTTGCCGGCCATGACCCATTGGCATAACAGTGTAACTGCACTAATTGACAGTCTGTCTAGATGGCACATTTGTGTCAGTGCTAAATGCTGATAACTTTTGAAATATTAGTAGGGTACTTTTGGAAATCTTTATTGTAAAAAAAAAAAAAAAGAAGAAGAAAAAAAGAAGTTTATGAATAAAATAACCCAATAAGCTTTTTTATTTTGCATTATAATTCATTAATAATAATTATCATATTAGACCATTTTTATAACTTGGTTTCCATAAAAGTAAATAAATATCACAGGCTAAAAGTAATTAGTAATTAGTAGTTGAGTAGTTTTTGAGAGGGGTACTTTGTACTTTTACTTAAGTACATTTTTAACACCAGTACTTTTGCTTGTAATCGAGTAATATTTTAGCAACTACTTGTACTTGTACTTGAGTACAAATTTTCAGTACTCTTTCCACCTCTGCTTGGGGGTGAGAATGGGCTGTAACTGATTAGAAAAAGACTTAGCAAACTATGAAGAAACAAGTTATTTCAACAAAAATATTTCAAGTGTGGAGTGTCACGCGGGGAATTGTGGGAATGTTGATTTACGTTTTTCATGAAATTTACCTTAAGATCTATCACAGTTATTTACCGTATAGTAAGGAAAGATTCTGTTAACCAATTAACAGTTTTTCACTGTAGCATTTTTACAGTCTTTTACTGTGATTCCCGATCATTATTAATTAGTTAAATTATATTCCCTGCATCTGAGCTAATAGGAATATCCCAGTTTCCCTAGTGTAATATTGCAGCTTTCACAAGAGCGCTATTGTTCCCAATATAATCAACATGGCAGAAGACATGACAGTAGTATTCTACGATTGTGAGTGTGATGGATACAACAGTGCAACAAGTGTCTTTTGGAATTTTGTTTTATATTAAGTAAATAAATCATAATATTATTTAATATTCTGTTTTGTTTCACTTAGTTCCTGTTTCTCTGCTCCATTTAGTTTTGGTTTCCTTGGTTACTTATTATCTCCTTGTTTTCTATGGTTACATATAAATATCACCTGTCAGTCATTATGTTTGACTTATTTAAACTCCCTGTTATGTCCCTTGTCGGTTCTCGCATGCAATTTATCCTGTTTCTCTCTGTTTCTGAGTGTTATGAAGATCAAATAAATACTATTCTGAGTTCATATTCCGTCTCGTCGTGCGTGCTACAGATTGTGACAGCAAGAAGAACCAGTGTACTTACCAGTGTATTTTTGCATTAAAGTTAAGCCAATAAATGCAGTTATTTATACAGACTCTCTGACAGCTTTATTAAGTGGCCAGTCAACAAGACAAGGATTAATATATGAGATACTTAAAAATCTACAGAAAATTTGTTTAGTCCTGAGGGTACATGGATTGTCATGAAACTGCACATGGAACATGGACAGAGGTGATCCAAACGCAGGCTTTATTAAAGAGGAGAATCCAGAGACCGGTACAAGGAAACAGGCAGGGGTCAAAACCAGGTAAGCAGTCCAGATCAGCAATCAAACAATTCAGGGATTAGGCAAACGGGAAGACCATACAGGCAGAGAGTCCAGGAACCGTGAAACTAGGAAATACTTAGGAAACTAGGAAATACTAGAAAAACACTCGAAGCAGTCAGACAATACACACAATACTGAGCCCCGAACAAAGGGGAAACTCGGGCTTAAGACAGGTGCACTAAACAAGATAATAAAACACAGGTGCATGAAATAAACCATAATCAGTCCAGGGTAAAACATGAATGAAACAATAAACTAGGAAGGAGTGCCCCCCAGAGGCTCAAGCGGGCACTCCAGCCGCAGATCATCACATGGATATGTGGGAGAACAAGGAAATGAAATAGTTCACTGAGTAAAGCAGAAATAAAAGGAAAAATTAAAGAACAACATGAATGAAAAGTGGCAAGAAACAGCTGTTTATATAGGCTAGACTGTTTTTTTTAACAGTGACATGCAACATTAGCAGATTTGAAAATGACTGTTGACTGTTTGTGCCTCAACTATTCAATCACAAAACACTTATTTAAAAAGTGAAGTTCATGCATAGACTAGCTTCTTTCCTATAGAATTACATCTCACATAGACATTTCTAAGCATCATTATAACCTGTTACCTGATAAATTATATTCAAAATTTAATTTAATCATGCTGTCTACTATACATGTAGTTTTGGTGATATTTATGTATGGTGTTGACATTTATAGGATAATTTGAGCAGCTGACAGTTACTGCTGAAAATCACAAAATGCTAATTTCATTCTTCATTACTGTAAATGAGAGGCAGACAGTGTCAATTAGCACAGGATTAAATAACAACAACGCTGTTAACCTAAAAAATATCCAATAAGTGCAAAAACGACAATGAGGAAAGAATTAATGAGAACACATCATTTTGAAAGAACAAAGTGTTTTTTTGCTAAAAATTAAATTAAAATACAAGAAGAAGAAAAATGTTTTGTAGCTTTCTGGACTGTGAGTGACTTTCGATCTCCATGATCTGCAAGAATGAAAGACAGCTTATATAAAATATAATACCATAGATTTTTGTTTTATTCCTTCACATTCCTTCATTTATTTTTATAACCATAATTAATACCGATATTGCATTAAGAGTGAAAATTGCTTGGGATACTTACAATTCAAGCAGTGATATGAAGTCAGTTTCTGGAAGGGAAATTAATATATTGTATGAATATATTGTGTTAACTACAATAAAACACACATTCAACTTTCACTTTGGACCCTTTTCACACATTTGCTGGTTTCAGAAGAAGAAGTTGTCATGAATGGGTCAACTTCAATAAAGACTACAGCAAATATGATTATTGCATTCCTGATTTCTGGAATAGCAAATAAAAAGAAAAATACACTATAGCTTTCCACAAGTTTCTAAACGAGAAAAATATATAAAGAGATTGATTACAACAGTTAGAGAAAAAGGTGTCAAATTTAGCCTACCCTACCTCCCTGTATTTATGTTGTATGTATTTATTTTTTATAAATAAAAGTACAGTGTTTGTACATTTTTAAAAAATTGTAATATAAAACCTTTGCTAGATTTTTAACAGGAACGCATTATCGCATGCCTACCTTTGATTTGAAGAGCTGTGCAGTTTTAACAATTGCATTATCATTCTTCTGACATATCAGTAATTTATTATCAAAAATCAGACAGTCCACTGCAAGTGTGTTCTCTCTCTGTATAGCATTGTTGCTGTCTGGGATAACTCTCTCAGGGTCAAACGTAGAATGGAGTATCACCATGATGATTGGCTTGACAGCTGTAAGGCAGTTAAAAGTGGATTGTTAATTGGATCATAAAAAAACAAAATCGGTTAATTGAATTAATTATGTTTTATTATTAATCTAGCTTCCCACTTGGAATATGATCAAGGTGCTTCATTGCAGCGTCAATGTCAGTTCCAGCACGAGAAACAATGGGGCAGAAAAACAGCATGGCTTGACATTGCTCACTGGAGACCTCATTCAGACCAGATACTTTCTTACGAAGACTTTCCTTGAATTCATCTTCAACAGAATCCATTGTCTGTCCTAAGTCCAAAATAAGAAGAGAAAGATAAAACAGTTAAAGAACAGATACAATTTAGAATATTCCTAATAAAGACAGTGTTTTAATAGTTACATCTTAACCTTTCAGTAACCCAAACTTTCATTAAAACGTTCTTAAACGTAAAATGTGACAACGACAAAAAACGCTGCAGTAAAATGGTTTGATATGAGGTGTGTACTAATTACTGTATGGGACGTCTACTATAAGAAGTGGCCATTGGTTTTTTTTATTACTTATTAGAAATAAGGACTTTCTAGGCCTCTGAAGTCGAATAATGTGACATAACTCCAAAATGCTGCAGTAAAATGGTTTGATATCCTGTGTGATATACGGTGTGAATACTGTATGGGACGTCCCCTATAAGAACTAACCATTTGTTTTTTCTACTTATTAGAAATGAGGTCTTTATAGGCCTCTGAAGTAGTAAAATGTGACATATGGCTAGAGTAAAATGGTTTGATGTGAGGTGTGTATTCTGTATAACATATAAGAACTAACATATAAGATCTGTCTCCTATATAAGAAATAACTAGTTTTTTCTATAGAAATTTGGCCTTTAGATCTATATATGAAGAGTTCAGATGCAAAAGCCTCTAAATGCCATTTGAAATTTTCTTCTAAAATGACAATTTTTATCAAGCTTGTATATTTAAGTTCAGTAATTTCGCTTAAATGACAATTAATAGGTAATCTTCATTGCCATTTAAGTGAAATTACTGAACTTAAATATACAAGCTTGATAAAAATGATCATTTTAGAAGAAAATTTCAAATGGCACTTAGACTTTTGCATCTGAACTCTTCATTAATATTAATTCTTACTAAATGCATTAGAGAGCTCTCTAAATGAATTGCTATAGTAATAATGCAATTGCAGAGCTCTTAAATTCAGTTCAAGAGCTTTCTAATTGAATTGTTACTAGTAAGAATTTAATTAGAGAGCTCTCTAATTGCAATTGTCACTAGTAGTAATTGGATTAGAGAGCTCTCTAATTGTAATTCTTACTAGTAACAATTCAATTGTAGAGCTCTCTAATTGTAATTCTTACTAGTAACAATTCAATTTGAGAGCTCTGTAATTAAAAATGAATGGAAGTCAATGGTGACATATGACTATAGTAAAAAATCATTTGTTGAGCTCTCTAATTGTAATTGTTACTAGTAAGAATTGAATTAGAGAGCTCTGCAATTGTATTTGTAATAATTGAATTAGAGAGCTCTGCAATTGTATTTGTTACTAGTAATAATTGAATTAGAGAGCTCTGTAATTGTATTTTCACTAGTAAGAATTGAATTGTGGAGCTCTCTAATTGAAGTCTTATAGTAACAATTGCATTAAAGAGCTCTCTAATTGAATTGGAGAGCTCTGCAATTGCATTCTTACTTGTAAGAATTGAATCAGAGAGCTCTCTAAATCAGTTTTTAGTAAGAATTGCATTAAAGAGCTCTCTAATTGACCTTATGCACAGCTGCACTACTTCCTGAACTTAAGCCAGCTCCTTGTTTCCTGTCTGCTATTATTGGCCAAACTTGATTATTTCAGGTGTGTCTGATTATTGTTGCCATGACTACTGAGGTCAGGCACACCTGAATCAATCAATTTGGTAATCAATCAATTTTGATCAATCAATAAAAATTTGGTATTTGTGATCATTAAACTGTGTATTATTAATGAATATATAAAATATATTGTTTTTGTTTTATAAAATTTAACCAGTGCCAATTAAAATAAAATTAATGAATTTAAATGGATGAATAAACAAACAAATGTTGCCCAATTGTTATTTTTCTTTATTTGTCTTTATTTATTATATTTTCAATGAACGATTAGTTACCTTTACATCAATAAAAATGGGTGTCTCAACTGTACCATGGTGTCTCAACTGTACCACATATGGGTACAGTTGAGACAAAGTTGAAACAAAAAGCACCTTATTTTTATGAGCTAATTGTGGAAAATATAAACTACTTATGAGTAATATTGATTGATAATATCTTAGTCTACAAGCTAATGAAATGTCATGTGGCATATCATGTGGAAATTCAGGTCTTTTCAGTATCTATTTTTGTGTGAAAAATCAAAACACAAAAAGTGTCTCAACTGTACCAGTCTACCCTATTTCTGATATTTCATTTCGGCTAAAACACCATTAATGGAAGATTTCCATTCCTTTTTATAGTTCTGTGATAAGACTAATGCACTTTAAAATCTCATTCACAAATAGCAGGTTAAGTTCCAGAGGGATACAAAAATATACATCGCTAAAATAAGGCATAATGAAGCATATAGCCAACAGACTGCTAGGCTAGCCTATACTTACTGTTTTTCTTCTTCTTCAGAGGCCGAAAGTGTAGCGTAAGGTCTGGCTGAGCGCTGAATCATGAGTCATACACCTTATTCAGAGCAGCGCCATGACAGGTATGAAAGTGAGGCTGTGAGGGATAGACTTACCGTGTTTCCAATGGCATCCGCTGTAAAAAGCTGAATAAAACTGCTAGATAGGCTACTTACGATTTTCCACAGCTTACATTGTCGGGAGTTTTTTGTCAACTGAAATTTCTTGGAAAGATATTTTTTCAGTGTTTCATGAGCAGAACAATCCGAAAACACATTAAATAACAGTACAGCCCATTGAAGAGATGCATGACTATCCCTCACAGCCTCGCTTTCATTCTCATTAAAAATCAAAGATGGCGCTGCCGTGAATAAGGCGTATTGAGCAACACTTTCGTTTTTAGGCTGATTCAAGCTTAATGTTCTTTCTCTTTCGTTTTTGACTCTACTGCGTGAATAAACCTCTAAAAGTTACAGCACATTTGGCTGCATGCGTCTGTAAGCTGCTTATGTAGGCTAATAATTGACAGCAGAAAATAAATATTGTATTAAACAATTTAATAGGCAGTTGTATGTAAAGGTTTGTGATAGCTACAGTATGGATTTTCACAAAATAGGCCTAATTGTGTTACTGTATTATTGTATAGGCCTAAGTTCTCTTTCCTACACTTAGTCTAATAAAATGAAAACAGCACTATAACAATATAGAAAGTGCAAAGTTCAAAAAATAACCTGTGATCTAAACAAGCTTGACACAATTCTTCTTAAAAATTTCTGTTTTTTTGTTGTTGATGTTGTTGTTTTTTTGTTGTTTTTTAACCAAAATAAACTCATGTTCCAGTCTGTGTTTAACTCCTGTTTTAACCTCTCTCAAACACATTTACAAATGATTTAACACAAGTAGCCTACTTACAAATCTTGCAGTGGGATATCTTGAAGTATTATCTCAAAATGTCCCTTTAAGTTAATGTTCAATGTTTTAAGTTATATTTAGTGTAGGCTATATAGACCTAATCATCATCATCATCCTCTGATCTGCGGACAGTTAGTCTAGCACTGACTAATTTAAAAATGTCAATGCCAAGATAACTACACTGTGAAAAATCATCATCCATGTGAGAGCTCAATGGTTATAGCCAGGCTATTTTTCCTCAAGAGTAGGCACTTGTAGCCTGATATATTGTTATTTAGCAGATCTTTAGCAGTTTAATTATTAATTTAGAGTAGTATTAACAATAAATGTAATAGGCTACACCCCCTGTAACTGGGGCCATCTAGTGGGCCCCTGCGAATAAGGCAAGAACCGCTGTTTTAGCCGGACGATCATGGCTCTCCAGTTTGCTAGATGTCAGTCGTGCACACTCAGATTGCCACCACAAATCAACCATAGACAGTAAAAGAAATCAACACAAGAAAAAGAGTGGTTATATCGGGATCTCTTAGCCTAAAAATGTGGCAAGAAAGATGGGACAGAGAGGAGAAAGGCATTTATATCAAATTCAAAAGAGTGCAAAAATAACTAGATTAGGTGGTGGGCTAGGAAGAGAGGAAACTGTAATAATGACAAATCACTGAAAATTATAGGAAAACATGAAACAGGCTTGTGTGGTGTCAGGAAGTGGAGTCAGTGGAGCACATAATAATAAGATGTAGGAGGTATGAGGTAGGCCTACAGAGAGTGATAATGAGGAATAATTTGAGGGAATTAGGGGTACAAGATTGAATTAACATTAAAAGGAGTGTTGAATATAGGTGACAGAGCACAGGTTAGAATAGGCCAATTGTTAACTTTTTTAAGAGAAACTGGTGTGTATGATCGGTTATGAGGATAAATAGGGATATAGGAAAATGTGTAGGGAAATTAGTGAATGTGAGTGAGTAATACGGTGGGGTTTTTTTTTTTTTTTTTTGTTGTTGTTGTTGTTGTTTTTTAATGTGGAAATTAGATTGTAAGCCTAATGTCTGATTCACACTCCGGAGCAGAAGGTGGCGGTAATGCACCAAAAGCTGGTTGCCAACCGCCCTTAAAAACAAAGAAGAAGAAGAAGGATCTCTTAGTAAACTTCCGGGCATGGCGGAGAAGAAAATAGCCGGTATGTTTTCCTTGGTGTGTTGTCTGATAATAGTGCATGGTAAAAAAAAAATGAATAGGCCTAAATAAATATAACGCAATACTCGTAATCTCTTCCCAGCCCCGTGTTTTGTTATTTGCAGCAGAACATGTAAACAGCCTAGCTATTCATCATCACGCTATCAGCCCTATTCGGTAACTTAAGCATTGTAAATCCAGCTGCATGATTTGTCCTCTTCAGTCCGCTCGCAGGATCCCGGCCAACGGCGTGTGCTGGACAGTGCCACGCGCCAGCGCCGTTTGACCCGCCAGCTCGAGGCGCTCGAGAAAGACAACTTCCAGGACGACCCTCACGCGAGCCTCCCGCAGCTCGTCAAGCGGCTGCCGCAGTTCGACGAGAGCAACGAATCGAGTCTGTTTTTTGCATCGTTCAATCCCCATCCATTTGCACGTATTAATATATCGAACTGTATCCGAGTATGTTGCGTTGACGGTTGTGTTGTCTTTTAATTTCAAGGCAAGCGGAGGAAGAAGACAAGAGGTGATCATTTTAAACAGAGGTTCCGCAAAAACTTCCAGACGCTTCTGGAGGAGGAGGTGAAGCAATCGCATCTTTCACTCATTAGTATTGCGTGCTGAAAAAGTCCAACACAACCCTGTCTTTTCTATGGTGAACGTTACGGAATCTCAAAAAAGACCGGAAAAAAACATAAAGAACATGATCCGTAGGACCATTAGAGATAGTTCACCCCAAAAATAAAACTTGGCCATCAGTTACTTTCCAAGTTTTTTCCTCTTTCCAAACCTGTATAAATTTCTTTCTTCTGTTGAACACAAAATAAGATATTTTGATGAATGATGATAACCATACATTTGGCGACGGTACTCAATGACTTCCACAGTATTTTTTTTCCTACAATGGAAGTTATTGGGTACCGTCAACTGTCTGGTTATCATCATTCTTCAAAATATCTTATTTTGTGTTCAACAGAAGACACTCATACAGGTTTGAAACAACTTGAGGATGAGTAATGGTAAATTTAATTTTTGAGTATACTATCCCTTTAAAATGGCAAATTACTCATAAATCATGGTAGCATAGTTACTGTTATGACAGTACAGGACTGTAACAGGATGTAAATATTAATATTCTGAAGTAAAGTTCCAGGGCATAATATAACAATGTCACAACACAAACTTATGATTAATTCTAAAATAATCTAGGCTGCTGCTACTTTTCTTTTCGGAGTCCTGGAAATATTTCCATGCCATCAACATCCTCTTACACCTTTTTTGTTTTCTTTTTTTCTTCCAGGACTTGAGTGTTAGTGAGGGTCCAAACTATCTGACTGCATGTGCTGAGCCCTCTAAGTTTCCTCAGCGTCATTTCTGTGCAGTGTGCGGCTTCCCTTCAAACTACACCTGTGTGTCGTGTGGATCTCGCTACTGCTGTGTCCGATGTTTAGGAACACACCACGAGACCAGGTAACACACTCGCTCATGCATTTGTGGCTGGAAGGCAACACACTTTCTCAAAAGCGATATCGGATAATAGGAACACAACTTAAACAATAAGACAACTCAATTTTGTTATCTAATTTCAAATCTGTATGACTTTCTTTTTTTCTGCGGGAGACATTTTGAAGAATGTTTTAACTTTTTCTAGAAGTAAAGAAAGTCATATAGGCAGTGTTGGGGAAGCTACTCTGAAACTGTAGTTTGACAAGCTACAAGCTACTCGTAAGTTAAAGTAGTTAAACTACAGTCAAGCTACTCTTTTAGAAAAGTAGTTAGCTACACTACAAGATACTATCAAAAAGTAGCTAGCTACATTGAAACTACTTTTGCTTTTCTGAACAACGTATATTATTAATAACTGAATAAGTGTCTAAGGAAGGACAGAAGGGGACAACAATACTTTTTGAATTCATAATTTTATTGCATTGTTTTAAACGCTAAATGTTTTACTTAAAACATTTAGTGTTTAAAACAATGCAATAAAATTATGATCTCAAAAAGTATTGTTTTATTACACACAACACCCAAATATCTCAGAATGTTTGTCAAAAGTGCAAAATTCCAACAAATAGCCAACAACATTGCAAGAACAAAATATACATCCAACGTAAATTGCATGTAGAACATTTTCTCATAAAACTTGGACAAATAATGCCATGGGTAATTAACTTTAGTTGTTTCTCCATCCTCCAAATCTGCCGTCACGTCACGTCTTGCTCCATCATCATGTGTGTGTCAACACACTTCTGTACGTCAGTGAACCGTAAGCCACAAGATGCGTGATTAAACAACAGGTGGCGGTAATGGCAAAATAAATATGAGTTTGCAATCTAACAAGAAGAAGAATATAGCATCTCGCTGATTTGCGCAGGCTCGACAAACACAATGTAGCCCTTGCTCGAGCTACACCGCTACTTGCTGCAAAAAGTAGTTAGCTACTGGAAAAGCTACACTGTTTAAAAAGCAACTGAGCTACAGCCAAGCTACTGAAAAATTTAGTTAAGTTAGTAGCTTCGCTACTTGTAGTTAACTACTCCCCAACACTGGATATAGGTTTGGAAGAACATGAGGGTAAGTAAATGACAGGTCAAGAAGATGAAACAATGAAAGGTCAAGATGATACACCAGTAAGGCATATGAAAAACTGATTTAAGCAAGATCAATTGAGTGTAAATTGTGCTTGTCTTTTCAGGTGTCTAAAGTGGACGGTATGATCGGTTCATCTGTCTTGAACTCCTATCTAAAGCAAAGCAAGCTAATGGTTCATACTGCACTCTTACAAGCTTATGTTCCTCAAAAGCATCACCGCTATTTACCTGCACAATAAACATATTGAGGCATATATTACTAGCAGTCCTAGGTCTGGTTACTAAAATAATGAATATCGGCCATGCACCCCTTTGTACTACAAATAGGCAGTACTTCAATTGAAAGTCCATTTAATCGGATGAAACGGATAGAACATTTGCCAAACACACACAAAACCAGCTCTTGTTTTGTAATTCAATGTAAAATATTCGTCAAGCTTTTGTATGTAAATATATGTACATAATTGTTTATATTATTGTTATAAAATGTTGTCTGAAACAAATAAATGAATAGATGTGGTAAAAATGTGCTGTTTTTATGATCTGTTTGACATACATTGAGAGGTACTTTTAAGACTTTGTGATTATAAATGGCATCACCGAATTTAAGGTAAAAGCATCAAAATACGTTTAAAAAATCATCCATGCATCCAATATTAAAATAATTCTGAACTGTAATAATGCCATACAACCCCCAAACTTCTTCATACATATATCCATGATTGCACTAACAATAAACTAATATTACATTTCTAGTGCTTTAGCAGGAATTACTTTAAAACAGTAACGTTACTGTGATGAAGGTTAGCAATCATTTGATTTCTTTTGTGTGTTCTGTTAAAGGAGTACTAGTTCACTTTTATTTATTTTTTTACTCACTTTCTTTTTTACTTTACTCATTTTTACACCCACTTTATGTCATCCAAGATGTCCACGTCTTTCTTTCTTCAGTCTTCAAAAGAAATTAAGGTTTTTGATGAAAACATTCCAGGATTTTTACCATATAATGGACTTAAATGGGAACCAAACGGTTCAAGGTCCAAATGAGAGTTTCAGTGCAGCTTCAAAGCAGCTTTAAACAACACCAGACGATGAATAAGTATCTTATCTAGCGAAACCATCGGTCATTTCAAAAATGAATAAAAAAGTTTAAGTTTTATAAGCACAAATGCTCGCCTTGCTCTGTTCTGTGAAGAGCGTTCGTGACTCTCCTGTTCAAACTCGTTCATCAAAATGAACAAATCTTTTTTTGAGTCATGACTCGAAGGGTCTTAGATAATACCCTTATTCATCGTCTGGTGTCGTTTAAAGCCCTTTGAAGCTGAACTGAATCTATCATTTGGACCTTGAACCGTTTGGTTCCCATTGAAGTCCATTATATGGTAAAAATCCTGGAATGTTTTCATCAAAAAAATTCATTTCTTTTTGACTGAAGAAAGAAAGACGTGAACATCTTGGATGACATGGTGCTGAGTAAATTATCAGCAAAAGTTTTTTTTTAAAAGTGAACTACTCCTTTAAGGGACATACACAGTTCAATATGAATAGAGCATAAAATTGCATTCATTAATTTGGTTCATAATGAGCTTGGAGCATCATTTTGGAGAAATTCTAAAAAGCTAAAACATTCACATGGCATCAGTACAAAAATATGTACATTTTCCTCTTCTCGTATCTGTCCCACATTATATTCCAGACAGCGGTTTCATTAACTTTGTGTTTTCCAACATTTCTATATGATGCGCAGCTCGTGTGTTTCTGCCAGTCCGCAGCTGGTCTTGTGTCTGTGGAAAAGTTCAGACAGAGCCGTCATGTATAAACTGTGGTAATGATCCACCTGTTCCTGAGATGGACTTTCAACCTGAGGCACAGTAATGGGATGGCCCACTGGAAGAGATGAAGGAATTGCAATCATACAACAGTTGACTGATTCAGCAGCAGACAGATTGGTAAGTGTCGCTACCAGAAAAATAATTTGAGAAGAAAATATTGATGTGAGAAGTCTTTCGAAACTGACCCACGGTTGTGACAGGACGTCTGAATGGCAGGAGCAGCCAGCGCCCCCCAGTGAAGAGACAAGGAGCAAAACCCATGATCTGCTTAAAGAGAGCCTGTAGCCGTCGACCCACGCTGCCCTCAGACAGAACAACCTGCGGGAACAGCTCGTTCTCGCCAAAGGAGTACACAGGAACCAGGTCAGCCCTGAGTACACAGCAAAAAAGAAAAACAGAAAAAAAAAACCGATTATGCAGTCAAATCAAACGTGAAAGTGAAAAGTATTTAAGTTGGCAGTTGCAGCTTAAAATGTGTACATTTTATTTCATCTTTCAAGTTGTTATTGCTGATATTTCCAATAACAATTGATTTCTCCAATTCGGTTTCATTCAAGTTCTGCCTCCTGACTTTCTAGTTCAAATTATTGCCATCCTCTGTTTAGAGCAGTGTTTCTCAACCTGGGGGCAGCAAACTTTCAACGCTTAAAGGGATAGTTAAAAAAAACCCAGAAAATAACGACTTTATTCAACTATTCATTTTTTTCTCTGTGGCCCTCGAGTGAGTTCACTAGTGTAAAAACGTAAGCTTCTGTTGTTGTACATCAAACGCATCACACACCAATAGTGAGCCTATGTGTGACGTAGCTCTACGGTATCACACTACATTAAAGAGTAACCAGACACTAAACCAACTTTTTTTAGTTAGTGATCCGTAAGAATGGATCTTTATTAATACCAGTCATTGATTCGAGTAACTTTTTTGACATTTGTTTATAAAGTGTTCAATTTCTACAATATATGGTGTAAAAACATATTAGTTCTGCCCTCTTCAGGTTGAACGGTGACTACTGCAGTTGAATTTTCCTATTGGATGTTCCGCACTTCGTGACGTACGCAGGTTTCAGCTCACCACGCGAGCTAAGCTCTTGGCAGTATAAAAACCATCTTGTGTCGTCAGAACCACTGTAGGGAGTCGGGAATTGGAATTGAGAGTATTGAAAATGATCAGGATAGAGTGTTTTAGCATCTATTTCGTCCCCTCTATCTCCGCTGGGGTCAGCCCACTTTTTCAGCATTTTCAAATATTGCCAGTGGGTGGAGTCAGGCTCTGACCAGGGGTTTAGTTACCCTTTAACTGACTCGAGGCCCACAGAGAAGGATGAATAAGAGAAGGATGATGAGTCATTATTTTTGTTTGTTTTTGCGCTCAAAAAGTGTTCTCGTTGCTTGATAAACATAAGATTGAGCCACTGTAGTCACTTGGACTATTTTAACTATGTCTTTAATAACTTTTCGGGGCTGGCAATATCTTAATTTGTATTCTGAAGATGAACAAAGGTCTTACGGGGTTGGAACAACATGAGGGTGAGTAAAAACTGACAGAATTTAAATTTTTGGGTGAACTATCCCTTTAATATTATATAAAATAAGACAAATAGGGTTTAAAATAATATATGCAAATATATACTCGGCAAAATGTATGTTGCCATTGTACTTATTTTAGTTTGTTCCCTCAAAAATGGCCATTTTTATTTAAGAAACATGTTCTCATGGTCTTGGAAAACCCAGATATACAACGGAAATTCACAAGTATGATTTATAGACCTGGAAAAGTCTTGGACATTTTTATAATGAATAGAAATTTGCCTAGTTCAAGCTCTAGAATATTTTATTGGAAATAAATTAGAATAGTAGAGTAGTTGCTATTTGTGAGACAAAATAAATACATTTAAAAAATGCAATTGCAAATTACCAGAGTCATGTAAATTCATTGGTTATAAAACATGTAATAAATATATGAGATTAAAAAAAAGAAAATTTGAAATTATGGAATGCAATTATAATTATTTTAAAAGAATTGCCTCTCATAGTTTCTGTGAATAAAAAAGTTTGGAAATGAGCGGCTTTGTTATTACAGCAGAAGCACCAGAAACATCTTGGTGGTCTTTTATATCATATTTGACAATGGGCAAAGTCACAAATATTAGGAGCTATTGGAATCAGAAAGGGAGAACCACTGATTTAGAGCATTTGGGAGAGGGGTCAGAAATTAAGATACTGGTGAAATGAAACTAGTTTTCCCAAAGGCCTGGTTGAGAACCACTGGTTTAAACTAGGGCTTTATATTTCAATCAACTGGTGCTCAATCTTCTAGTCTTGTTCTTGTCTCTTTCTCACCCATGCTTAAGGGCCAGTCGTACAAAGCCTTTCCTGTGTTTCATGACTACTGTGTTTACTCCTGGAGACGAGGTAAGTGATTCCTCTGCCCCACCAATGATGATGACCACAGCGTTACCCACACCAGTACGGCTCAGCAAGTAATCCAAACTCTCCTTACTAACAGGCAACAGACCTGAAAATGAGAAACAGTTAGAGAAACACTTTGTTTTCTTGTCTTTCTCGCTCAGTGTTGCTGTAGCCGTTTTTTTGTTTTGTTTTTTTTTACTGACCTGCACACAAAACATATTCTCTGAAGAGAGGAAGGCAGAAAAGTCCAGCCAAGATTGCAATTGTGGAGCGTATTCCAGGAAAGGTTTCCGCAAATCCATTATGGTCTGTGCCGAAGCATGAGAATGCTCCCACACACATGATGCCATGAGGGTGACAACCCAAAATATAGTTCTTACTGGGATTCAGTTCAGCAGTCTTTACCAGCTGAAGGAATAGCGAGTCAAAGAGGGAGATAAAGAGAGAACAACAAGGGTAGGAGACAAAGAAGATTCAAGGTTTTTTTTTCAGTAACTGGGTATAATGATTGTGCTATTTACCTTCACAGGAAAATAGTCTCGGAAGTGTTTCCATACTTCCCAGTTTCTCACAAACTTTGTTCTTCTGCCACCTAGTGGACATATAAATCATTAGCATTTTTTTTTTTCAATTCTATCAGACAATGAAAGCTATTTTAATATATTTCATATTGAATTGATCTTAGGTCAACCTGTGAGTTTAGATGGAAAATCCTAGGTCTGAAACTAATTGATAATACGATTATTGATTAGAAATTGAAAGTAAATAAAAAGTAAAGATAATAATAATAAAGAAATAAAACACTAGGGGTTCTCAGCAAGTTTATGATACTCCATCAAAGTACATGATAAGATCAAGGCATTCTTTTCCTTCATTAATTTTAAAATTAGATAAGTAATGAGCAATGAAGTAATGAAAATAAACGTAAAAGTTTGGAAGTGTTTTCAGGAATCCAAAGAATAATAAATGTTAACTGCCAAGTCATGCATTTCATCTTTCCTCAGCGCAGAACTTTTATTTTACGGTTATATCCTTATCTGTAAGTTCACGCAAAATGTTTCCATTTTGCATTAAGATTTGTCCTGACAGTCTGCGTTAAACTTCATGTGTGTCAAAAATCACATTGGAGAGCGAGACAATTAATATTCAGTGCAAAATCTTTTATTTTGCTTAAATATCTGTTTTTGAACACTAAATTTAGTTTTAAAGTCAACATGTAATTCAAGTACTTTATTAGATTGGTAACTGTAATGGTATAACATCATGTAGTTATTGAATATTTTCAGACTTTTTTTTACATTTAAACAACCCTTTTCGCACATAGCTCTTTTGCAAATAGCATATATAGATATATTCACTATATATGTTTTCATAGCATTCAGTTGGCAGGTTTGTTTGAAGGGTAGCATTGGGCAGGATGCATAATAGTATGTTTTGTAAATAAATAAATAAAAAAAGGAAACTTGTCTTCAAGTCCGATTAATCAAAGAAATAATCGTCCAACTTGTCGATTAATAATCATTAGTTTTTGCCCTAGAAAAGTCTGTGATCATATGCTAACCCTCAAGTTGTTCCAAATCTGTCTGACTTTCTTCTGCGGAACAAAAGATCTTTGGTAACCAAACAGGTTTGGTGACCATTGACTAAGACATTCCCCAGAATATCATCTTCTGTGTTCCTCAGAAGAAAGTTATTCAGGTTTTTAGGGCTGCACGATTAATCGCAACAAAACCGCACGCGATTTATTTTATGCGCAGCTTGTCAGCACAGTGTGGCTGGTCCGGTAGAAAATCCTACGCCAAATATGCCCCGCTGCAGAAGTATAACACGCATCATTCCAGGAAATCACTATTGCTGTAGCTGAATAAATAGATTGAAACGCTTTGATTAAACATGACTAATAAACACACGACTGCCTTATTCTGTTTATGGAGCACATCAGTGCTTTCAGATGACAAACTGAAACAGACATAGTGTTGTAGTCATAGGTCGACCTCGCTCAGGTGTTTGCCAATCATAGATCTGCCAGGAGATGTAGAGAACGGGGATGAGCCACAGAGAGGTGAACATCAAGTAGATCATCAGCAGTACACAGGCCACTCCTGCATAAACACACATGAGAAGCATCATGGAAATTTCCATATAGCACCCCAAAGTAACTTGTTTCCTTAGTTGTTTTTTTCTGTGTGTGTGCGCCCGTGTGCGTGCAACAGGTCTCACCTAAAAACAGAAATGAAAGCACCAGTTGTAAAACACTGATATCCTCGATAAACTCCTTCCATTGAGACTTCGCCTCCTTCTCCTTTAAATCTGAAACTGATAAAAAATAGATAAAACATTGGAGAGGCAGAGGAAACCTAATATGAGATGTCTCACATTAAGTTTGTTCAGTGTTTTAACTGCTGAATCCGAATCACATGTTTACTCCAGTTGTACTGTGTAATTTCACCAAAGCAAGTGGTAAAATAATGGTAAAAATTGAATACTTCTAATTGTGAATAGTTTAGGAAAATATGTGTAACCACAGGTGGTAGTACAGTATTTGAACCATTGACCTGAGCCTGTGCAGGCAACAGAGACCTCAGCCGTCAGATTCACTCACTGCAAATCACAAATCATACAAGGTGAAATACCTTCATTGGGCAAGCTGGCAGTCTCAGTTCAGTAGGCAGCAAGATAGATATGAACCTTAACTTAGCACTAAAATGCCACATTTTAAATGTGGAGACACAAAAATGGCCTGTGATTGTCTTTGTTTAATTTCTGTTATTTAACATTTAATGCATTTCATTATATTCTATCACAGGCCTTTTAGTTATAGGTTTAGTGACTCGGTAGATGCATGTCGCTGTGACCTGTATCTGTGTTTGGATACCTGACTTGGTTTCAAAGGTGACTGATTTTAAATGTGTAGCTAATTTGAGATTTTATTCATGAGATTCATAGGCAGAAACATCATTGCAACTTTCAAGGCCCAGAAAGATAGTAAATAAATTTGTTAAAATAGTCAGTGTGACTACAGTGGCATAACCTTAATGTTACAAAGCGATGAGAATACTTTTTACAAAAAACGAACAAAAATAACAGCTTAATTTAACAATTTCTTCTCTGCCGTGTCAGTCTCCTACACTGATAATACATTTCTGCGCCTTGAATATTTCTGCCTATGGCTGGTTCAGAAAGCTCTCGGCTTTCATCAGAAAGATCTTAATTTGTGTTCCAAAGACGAACAAAGGATTTATGGGTTTGGAACGGCATGAGGGTGAGTAATTGATGAAAGAAATTTCATTTTTATTCAACTATCCCTTTAGTAATTAATTTCTGACAACAGTAGTTGGTAAGTGCAACTTGAAGTTCAGATCTTTTGTTGTACCTGGGATGTGTGCAAGAGCACAAAATCCATTACTCATTCGAGAAGACCCCATCACTTCGTTTTCTGACAACTGATGTTTTATTTGTCAAAAACAAGATGTTTGTGAATCAATTCGGCATCATTTTGTTCCTATATCAGCACATCACAAATCTTGAGTGCTACATTTAGATTTAGATTGAGACATTTAGCTAAAGGTGTTATCTTTATATTCAAGATGCAGACTTTGGATGTACATAATTTTTTTACAGGGAAAAAATGAAGCAATGTTACTTCGGAAATTGCTTAACTGTAAGTTACCTTATCACACACAGTGAGAAATTATAGTTAAAGAATAAAAAAAATTACTGTTAAATGAATGAATTATCATTATAAATTATAATATATAAATACTGAATGTTTTACTAGTAAAAATCAATATATTACTGTGAAAATCTGTAAAAAGATGTTTCCAGAAATCCTCGTGACTCATGTGCACTTTTATATTTTTTTTAATTCCGTCTTAATCAGTTATATACATTGTTTTGTGACATTTTATGTTTAGTTTATGTCTATATTAAGTTTGTGTTTGAACTGTTACCCTGATGGTATTTTGTGGGTAATGTACTATACATTGCCTATGGGCTGCAGTTAATTAGGTAATTGTTAATAAACAATACCAATCTTAATGAACTTTAATTCATCATGTGGCTTTCTATTTTACAACCTGTCTTTTATGGTGCTTATCAGCATCACAAAGCAGATTGTACTACTTCAAATAAATTGGAAATAAAATGTAAATGTACAATGTATAAAATTTAAAATGTATATAAATGTATAAAAAAATAAAATGTATACAGCTATCCCCAAATGCCTTTCATTAATCATGAAATAGTTGTATTGAATGTAAACGTGGCACTTGAAAACTTCAGTGTAATATGACAACAAGCAAATATTTTTCTTAATTTGGACATTCTGACCCGCATTATTACCTTTCAGCAATTAAAATACGCGGTTGGATTTATTTTATTCACTAAAAATATAGCCCATCTAGGCTACGTGCATACTTGCAACATTTGGTGTTATAACAGACAAGCAAATTGATCATAAAAACATTTGGGCCTAATATTTAACCAGAAACGTATAAACTTTGAAAGCTGCGTTTTAAATCATTTTCAAATCATTTTTACAGTACTGACATTTGCGTGAACCTACCGTTATCTGTGCCCATTAAGTGGTCAATAGTGATCCCTGTAGCAAACGATTCCTCTTCCTCACATTCTCTGACTGAAGCCTCGCGTTTGTCTTTTTTGCACTTTGATCGGTTCAATTGGTCAAACAGATAGCGATTCGCTTTCTAATCGCGCCATTGTAAATGTGTGTGGCAGTATCAGGACTGGCTATCTAGTGTTTATCTCCAGCCACATGCATCTTGCGTCCGTATGACTCACCATTTAATTACCATTTGCTTGAACGTGAATCGTTCATAAACAATGAAGAAAGCATCTTGATTCTTTGCTGTCACACCTAGGTAACGAAAAGGCCACAGCCGCTTACTCTTGTGCCCGAATAATAGCCATAGACAGTAAAAGTAGCCTATGGTCGTGAGATTTATGTTAAATAGCAGCGATATGAGACACGTCAGACAGCTGTAGGAGGAGCGACTCGACTGTGTGCGCGCGCGTATTGACAGCGCGCTCTCTTCCCCTGCATTTGAAAAATGTTGCTTACTTCCTAAATAGTGCTTTAGTGTTTGCGATTTGTTGCTTCATGAAGAGCTCACAGGAAATTTGTTGTAATCTCTCTTTTGTAACGGGTCCAACCCTGATTTTTTTTCTCTTTTTGTATTAGTTCATGTTAATATTTAATTAACCTATAGATCAATGTTTTGGGTAGCTATCAATATCTTTCATCAGTATCTTGCATGTTGGCTATCTAATATCTTTCATTTGTCTACTGTCGTGTTCCATTCAGGGGTGAAAAAAAGAACAGCCTAATTAAATATGACAACTCTTTTTTTTTTTTTTAGAGACAGATTGACACCCAAAGTAACATTGAATTAAAATTTGTGAAGCAACCTGTCTAATCCCAATTGTAT
The DNA here is from genome assembly GCF_988280905.1 of Pimephales promelas. Classification (NCBI taxonomy): domain Eukaryota; kingdom Metazoa; phylum Chordata; class Actinopteri; order Cypriniformes; family Leuciscidae; genus Pimephales; species Pimephales promelas. The sequence goes on from NC_142772.1 coordinate 28,347,811, forward strand.
CAATTTACATATGTGAAACATTAAGAACCTTGGTGGCTGCCTTATAAATTATCTAGCTTATGCTTAACGAGATACTAGGAAATAGCTATTCATAAAGCAAGTCAAGTATTTTAACTCTGCTTAACCCCTTGTGTCAATCAAAGGTTGGCAATGTAGGCTATATTTAGCCCTGAATTTAGGATATAGATAATTGGATTAGACAATTTTCATCTTTTCATTGAACATTTAAATATAAACCAACATTTAGATTACATCTTAACATTGATATAGGTTAACATCTGGCTAACGAAATAATGAATTGTTTAGACCAATTTTGTGTCAGTTTAACTGATTCTGCAAAAAAAAGGGTCTGACTCAAAAGTTGTTCACTAATTAGTTATTGTTGCTAGATTTGCCTTTTTACATATCATGAAAAAACAAAATCAGTAAGAAATACAAAAATGTCACCACAAAATCAAATGGACAATACTTGTTTCTTATGGAATATTGCAGTATTTTAAGTATTTATCCAATGCACATCATAATTTTTGTAATCATTGATCTAAATGTGTCCCCTTCCTATTGCAGTAATATCTCTTCTCTGATGTGTTTACTGGCGAGAGGGAGGGATCGACCTGTCACTCACATGACATCACAGCTAGCCAATCACAACCATCAAATCAATTCCCAATGGTCAAAATCATGTCTTCCCCTACTTTTTCCATGTTCAAGAAGCCATTTCATTCGGATATACGTCACAACAGGGAGTCATCTGAGGTATGACCCATTTCATATCCACTACAAAGATATCTCCAACCAAGTGAATTTACAAGTGTTGTCTTGTCTGTTGTCTTTATCCATCTTATCATATTTATTTATTCACATAAACATCAGGTATTATTTATTGACTTTACTATATATCATATTTTATCATGAATTACTCTTGCATCTGGACCTGTGATTTCACAACTCACCATCTGTTCCATCAGTGAGCCGCAGGGCCTCACCTGATTAGGACCGAGTGTAACCCCTCCGGTACTTACTCCGCTCCAAGCTGTACTTGCTGGCGTCCGTTTCTCAGGCAAATTTCTATTATTTTTGTTTGAAATCAGTCATTGATTATGATAAACAATCTGGATTACCAAACATGACAACTTAGTGTTCACAAAGCTTTACTCATTACTCAGCAGCACATGCTTTCAGTGCAGGTTCTTCGTATGTGCAAAGGCAAAGTGTGTTTCACAACTGATCCTTGGTGAGGCTTATTCTTGTGACTATTACTGTGATGTGATTTGATTTGATTTATTCAACAATGATTTTAAACTAATAAATCGTGCCAAAGGAAATTCATACACATTTCAAGACATATTGTTCATAAAATATACAAAAAAAAGCCACATGCAGGCTTATTTCTATTGTGGTCCTCTATATGCATAAAATAGACAACAGTTTGAGTGGGAATAAAATCAAAAAGAAAAAGATCACACCTTAATAAATTCATATTGGGTCTTAATTGTAAAGAAATGTTTAACTTCTCTTCTAAATGTAATTTTTTAAAATAATCTGGCAATTCATTCTAAGCAACTGCACTCGAGTGCAAACACGAATTCCTCCCTAACTGGTACAAATATATATTATTTATCCTTGCCCTTGTAGAAATACCATGAACATCTCTCACAAAAAGATAGTCATACAATTTAGGAACAGTTCTCTGAATTATTTTTTACACATCATCATTTTTATAAAAATTACCCTTTTAACAACTTTTAAAATTAACCCAATTCCCTAAAATGATTATTTTTCATGTTGTGTATGAGTATGTAACCCCAGAATGCATCTACACAACCTGTTCTGAGCAGTCTGTAATTTATTTTTAACTCGTTTCTTAGAGCCACTACCAGAAAGTTACTGCATATAGTCAAAATGTGGTTGCACTAATGCATCAGCTAATATTATCAAGCTTTGTTTATCTAAATAAGCAGCCTGTCTTGCTAAAAAAGTTATTCGATTACTTCTTATTTTCAATAGAGCAACTGCCGCGCTATCTCCTGTCAAGAATACATCCCAAAAATGTCACTTCTTGCTTAAAAGTAAGATTCACATCTCACACCTTAATAAATTCACATGGGATCTTAATTGGAATGACATTTTTTTAACTTCTCTTCATAATTGTTTTAAATAATCTGGCAATTCAGTTGTTAACCCTTATTTCTGAATTGGGACATTTCTTCAATTTTGCCGCAGAACCAAATAAAATAGCCTCAGTTTTCCCTAAGAGCAAAATAGCTTATTATGAAAACACCAATTTGATATTTGAACAATTTCTCTTCTTAACTTTTTCTTAGTGGCCAGAACAGGCCATCTTTAAATCATTTACAGTACATTAAAAAGGTTCATCCACAAGGTCATGGTACTCCACAAGAAATCAGCAAAGAGTCAGAACACACTGTTCAGATGATGCAGTCTAATGCCATATGCGCATGAGCTACGCTAATTAAATGTGTGATGCACGATGACTGTCTGCCATCCTGAAGTGTGAGTACTTCACTGTTATTTTTATCTTTTGTTTTCATGTCTTCAAGTCCTACTTTTCACATTTCCCCTTCATCGCTTGTCTCTCAAATCACAATGTTTTCTCACTCTATGGATAGCACATGAAGGAGAGGTGCATCTAATAAAGTGATGGAAGTGTGGGGATGGAGTGAGAGAGAAAAGGAGAATGCCTTGGTTTATGGAAAAATAGGATTGTCATCAATAATAATGTTGCTCTTGCTGTTGATGGATGTTCTGATGGCTATGTAATTCTATTGATAAGTGCCGTAACGTAGTATACCTGTTCAGGTGAATTAGGTGATTGCCCGGCTAACAAATTTATGTTCTAAAAGCGTTGTGGGAACAATGATTTGCAATTTTTCTAAAATATTACAATATTATTGTCCAGTTTTCTTGTTGGAATAGGTAGGCTACAACAATATTTAAAATTATAGCCTACAATTTAGAACATTCTCCTAACCTTATTTTTTACATTCTTAAAACATTTAGACTAGCCTATTTGTACAAAAAGGATAATATTACAAACAAATACAAATAACATTATAAGGATTTTTAGAAAATGCTGTCAGAATGTTTTCTCTCAACGTTATGAGAACGCCCATCAAGTAAACGTTCCAAAATACGTTGGTCAAAAAACGTTCCAAAATACGAGAACGCATATTAAATACTAATAATGTTATAAGAACGTTCTATAAATGTTATTTAACATTTGCATAACCTTTGCAAAACATAAGTGGAAGTTGTGGGAACATTCTGTTACCTGGATCTGAGTATCTGCGGTAGGCTGCTTATATGTGCTAAATTCATATAGGATGGTGAAAATAAATATTATTTTGACAATAATGAAATATATTCAGCAATGCCTTAAATTTTGTCACGCTGACAGACTGCATACGTCTGCACACAGCGAACGTGGGCAAAATTGTAAATAGCCTACGTTCGTCGAATCAGCTGTCGGAAAGGTGGAGGCAAGGGCAGGCATCAACGTAACAACGGCATAACAACAGTCGGTGGAATTTCTATTATTATGGAGGGGGCAGAATGTCGACCCTTCGCAAAAACAGCAGCATGATACAACGTCATTTTTGGAGAGCGGGGCGCGCATCAGAACGGAGTCAGTAGCTAGGCATCTGCTTCTCCGTTCACCGACGAGCTCTAAAACAGGAATATTAATATCAGCGCGAAGTGCGCCGCCACCGCCGACATATCTGTTTATCTGCATTCATTACCTTGAAGTCGTCTCGGGGTTACAGTGAGCAGGCACTACCAGACTGCATTTGTGAATGGTTCTATGGGCCTGCTTTAAAAGGATGTTTTTTTTGTTTTTGTTTTTTTCCTCTAACGTCGCAGTGAACTGCACCATGGATAGCGAAACGCTTTCTCATCGCGCTCCGCGCGGAGGGTGAATGGGGATGAGGATGTTGTTTACAAAAAGCAGCCAGCCCAGCCGTCAGCGCACTGATGCTCGATCTCCCCGAATATATATATTTTTTTCCATCTAATCTTTTATGACACGTCTGGAAATTACTGTCACCTCCGTCTTTCCTCTATGAAGAGGGCAATGTCATCGTCAGCAGACCGGCGTGGATTTGTTGTTGTCTGATTTTACTACTTGTCCTCTGCAATTCGACTTCACGCCATTTATGTAAGTCAGTCTATTTTGCACCATTTGTTCTCTGTACATTGAAGTCGGATGTTTAACTCATACAAATTGTGACGAAATTCGACCTCAATTGGTATTGACTTGTGTGTGTGTGGAAATATAATTACAAACATCTAAGGCAATACGATCTCCCACAGAGGAATTGACCAACCTACCACCTATTGCCTAATACCGTGTTTGTCAATATAGTCTATAAGTATTGTTTTCGTTTACTACCTAATCCATACCTTGTAGTATTTCTCAAGACAAAAAGCTTGTCCATTAAAACAGTTGTCAGAAAAATAAGCCGTGTATTCTGTGCGCTATTGCGACTGTTCGTTCTTTTTAAAACGAAAAATATGTCATGGTTGACTTGTGCTTACACCGTCGATATTTCCTACAGAAAACCCGGCAGAATCCCTAAACAGTGTAAAAAGAGTAAGGTGTAAAGGCAGCGGGTTTGTGGTCATTTGAGCGTATACAAGTGACGCGTCTAGAGGAGCGTCTTCTTCTCTTCTTCAGGTAGAGTCAGAGTGCGCGCGAGAGTTTTAGAGTTCGCTACGGAGGAAACGAGCCGTTAACGAGTGATTTATGAGATATTCCATCAATTGTCATTATTTAAAAGCATAGCCTACACGATGCATTTGTCTTTTTTCTCACGATGCATTTTTCTTTTTTTTTTTTCAATTTTTTGCCATTCATAGACTTTGGTGACGAGTAACCTGGTCTCTTGTACCGGCGAGTGTCTCCAGAAATATTCGTCTCACGTAACGTCTGCATAAACTGCGCGTGAAGGTGGCATCAGAATGCCAATGGCACGTGCGACAAGCTACAACTGCAGCCAATTTTATTACAGTCGTGATGTGATAGTAGATGGGAGGCGTGGCTGCGCGTGAGCGTGTATGTCTGTGTCTTGAACCTGGACGTCTCCGCATATTGTGTATTCTTGTGTATTCCTGATAAAGATTAATAGCAGCACTAAGTTAGAATGATCAGCGGATACATTATTCGCGGATTAAAAGCAAGAGAGGCGGGGTGAGCGCGGGGAAAGCCGGTTAGGCGAGGAGGTTTAGACTGGAGTAGCCTACACTGCAGACATGAGGAGACCAGCCCCACCTTGTCTGGGGGTTGTGAAAATGCTCACACAGGGCTTTTTCGGGGGCCATTATCACATTATGAGACATTTTTACAATACAGGATAAAAATAATTTGATTATTTGACCTTCAAGCAATCCCTTCAATTAATCAAACAGTTGTTGAAATTTGTATTGGGAGTGATGCATTTAAATAAGTGATGGGTGTGTTCTCAGATTGGAGTTGGATATCAGTAGGCTATATATATAACAGTTGTAGAAATTTGTAACAGTTATATATATATATATATATATATATATATAGAGAGAGAGAGAGAGAGAGAGAGAGAGAGAGAGAGAGAGAGAGAGAGAGAGAGAGAGAGAGAGAGAGAGAGAGGTGTCTACTACCTGTTTCAGATCAAATCCCCTTTGTTGTAATAGAGATAACCTCACTGTATAAAATTAAGTGTTGCATAATAAGCCTGGCCTATAATTATATATTTTATCAATGTTTCTACATTCTTAGATTGCATATTTGCAGAATCGTTTACTTGCACATGTATTTTAATGTAATAGGCTATTTCAATGTGGGAGGGGCAATGAAACATTTAGCTGAATTAACTATTAGAAAGTAAACTTTATAGGCTATTACAATATAAACCAATAGCCTACATTTTATAATAATTGTTTTTTATTCAATATATTATACAAATAATTGTAAAATATATTTTATTGTAATAATATATTTAAAAAAAATTAGACCCTGTACCACCTCAGATCCTCAAAATCTAGCAACTTCACTCAAATTCACAGCACAATAAGAGTGACTTCTAGTGGCTGGTAGGGGAATACTGTCTCTATCTCCATCTCTTACTGACTCCCTGTCTCTCAGCTCCCATTTGTTTTTGAAATTTGATGAAACAGCATATGACAACAGCATGTGGGATAGAGAGAGAGACACGAGAAAAGAGCAGAAAGGGTGAATAAATAAGATAATGAGCAGATAGTTTAAAAGACTGTGTAATTGTAAAATAAGAGAATGGAAGTGCAATTGTGAACAAGGAACATGAAATTATCTTAAGAGACTTTTATGATTTACCAGGATAGAAACCAAGGAGAATAAATGTGTGTCTGTCTTTCTCAGGATGATCAGGCTCAGGCTTTACGCTGTGGATTTCCTGAAAGGACCGAATTGAATTTTAATGGCATGTTTGCATCTGAGCACCAGCATGATGTCTGTTTTAGGCTTAAATCAAATGAGATATAGGAAGGGTGGGTGAAGATTGAAGAAGTAGTGATGAATAAAGATGAATGTTCGCTAATGTGAAGCAAGACAGAATTATTAAGGTAAAGCTGGGTTATACATTAAAATGAACCCCTCAGGCACTGATGCTTACTGTATGCTTGGTAGAGTAGCAATCTATGTATTTCACAGTAATGTTCTTTTAGTGAAGTGCTGTAGCATACTAATGTAAAATATAACTTGGTTAGTAAAGCGTAACACTTTAATGTAGCATTGTAAAGTAGTGCTCTCAGACAGAATGGTTGTTTTAAGGATTTTATCTGACAGCAACTAAATGTGGTTTTTCACACAGCCAACTACTATTAGGGACATTCACACAGAACACGTTTATCCAGTGAATTGCGCTACTTTTCCATTGTTTTTCAATGTAAACAAACGCTAGATGGACATCTTTAATTGTTGCAATCGTGTCTTTTGCAGCGCCTCACGGATGACATAGCAATTGTAAATGTGCCGCTAAAGAAGTTCAGTTTTGTTTTGTTTTGTTTTTTCATTTATCTGACCTGCGTCTTGCGTTTTTAACAGCAAAAACGCATTCTGTGTGAACGGGCCCTTAGTCTGTCTTTGAAAGAATTGTAGATAAAGAGACGAGCACTGGATCTGGTGACTGCAGAACTTGTTTTGCTCTGAACTGCAGGCAGAAAATAAAGAATGGAAGAGGAAGAACATGGAGGAGAGGCCAGCGTCATTGGGGACCGTCACAAGCAACATCAATGTTTCAGATTCAATAGAGCATAGCTTGTATACAGACTGAGGGAACAAGAGGGGGCATTAAATTTTCATGGTTTTAGTTAGATTTGTGGACCTTGAATTTAAAAGCAGCAGAAGAATTACCACCAGACAAGTTGTGTGTTTTAGGTCCAAAAAATAGCTAGTGCTACGTAAAAAGTCAGATATTTCACTCTGTCTTCCATTTGGTTGCACAATGTCATATCTGTTGCAGTGTAACACAGAAACGCTTTCAGGTCAGAGAGTCCAATGCTTTTAGTAAGAAAGACAGGGTTTTTTGGAATAGTTGTGTATGTATGCTTCAATGTGTTCTGCACTAAATTATTGGGGGATTTGCTTTACTTTAGGAGTATCATGTGGCTGGATCTGGCATCTGTCAGAAGTAGTGTTGCTGTGAAGCGGGGGAGTCCTCCACAACTGGGGCAGAGCAGGTTACCACTTTGCTTTATTTATGGTAGCGATTCCCATTCAGGGGTGCATGTAACTCAGGGGTACTTAAAAACTCTGGTTTTGCCTATATCAGAAAAAACAAATATTATTTAAAAAAAATGGTTCTATTAATCTATAATTTGAAAAACAATTTTTAACATATTAAGTGTTTCAGGAAAAATAATAGCATGTATAATGTGTGCAAGATCTAATTATAAAATGGCCATTAGCAGCCACCCGCATCAATCGTATATTTATAAGTGCAGAGAGAAATTAACTGAATTATCGGAAAATTAACATTAATTGTATCATGCGAGATGAGCTATATTTGTGTGAGGAAATTTTACATTCTGTGTTGTAAAGAAAAAAATGAAAAAAGTTTGAGAACGGTTCCTATGTTGTTTTTATTTCAGCTTTCATGCATATAACACATCAGAGCGCTGTTGCTGTTCACGGTCAGGGACTATTTTTTTTTTTGCTACTAAGAGGCCTAAAGTGTATCAAGAAAATATCCCCCACACCATTACACCACCACTTGCCTCAACCATTGATATAAGGCAAGATGGATCCATGCTTTCATAAATGCCAAATTCTGACCCTACCATCTGAATGTCGCAGCAGAAAACAAGACTCATCAGGCCAGGCAGCATTTTTCCAATCTTCTATTGTCCAATTTTGGTGAGCCTAGCAGTGAAAATATTGTTGCTTCTCTCATCACAGCACCCACGTCCTTGTCCTCATCTTACCTCTGCACACACATGCAGATGCACACACGGACGAGCAGTCTTTTGTTCACTTATATACTCAGCACATGAAACAGATGTGCATGAATATACACACGCACTTACACCATATACAAAGCAATACTCAAAACAAAGTCTTCCCTAGGGATGAGCATGTGAAGGGGTTCATTACTCCACCGTCTGTCCCTACTTTAGCATGTGTGACCGTTGCTGTGTGTTTTTGTACATAGGAAGTTAGGAACACACTATACTAATACTGTGTTTGACCACCTTTCGCCTTCAGAACTGCCTTAATTATACCTGGCATTGATTCAACAAGGTGCTGAAAGCATTCTTTAGGAATGTTGGCCCATATTGACAGGATGCACATCCAGGGCACGAGGCTCCCATTCCACCTCATCCCAAACATGCTCTATTGGGTTGAGAGCTGGTGACTGTGGAGAGAGAACAAGGGAAAGTAAAGTGAGGAGGAGGAGAGGAGGTCAGTGAGTGCTTCCGTGAATAAAGTGAGTGAAAATTGGATGCAGAAAACAGGAGAAGAACAGAGTGAAACAGCAGTTGAACGGAGGAGTGAATCGGGACAAGGAAATATATTTTGTCCGTTTACAGAATAAGGCAAATACTGGTAGACACGTTCAGATGAGTGCTGCGTGTAAGCGGTTGCTCCTCCACAGTTCCTCACTAATTGGCAATCTGCTGCAGTGCTCAGTGTGTGTTTGCTTGTGTGTATGGGTGTTTTCCAGACGGTGCAATCAGACACAGCTACCCTCAATGGAGCGTTACTCTGCTGGACAGACGGACTGCAGTTTGTGCGCCATGGTATTTTGTTTTAGCCTCCCGGAGATGCAGAGTAGTTCCTTGCATTCTATGTGTTGGATAGCAATTTGGATAGCGAGATGGAGAGAAAGGAAGATATTTTTAGTCCAGACTCCATTAAATATTAATCAGAGTGTGTTGTTGGTCTGTGGGGAAGGTGTTGTATGTGTATTTGTGTGCGGGTCAAGTTGTGCCTAAATTGTGGGGATCAAGTGTCCCCACAAGTATAGTTAAAAGAGCTGCCTACATTTCCCATGAGGACAATGGCTTAAAGATAAATGTATCTGACTTATTGAAAATCGAATAATGCACAAATATAAGTTGTTTTATTAACTGATATAGTAATATAACTGCATTTAAGGCCACTTTTTTATGCCCTTACTTCGCTAACTTCCCTCCGTTTTGTTCACTTGAATGTACGTCATTGTTTACGCTGCACGAATGCCCATGGACAACATATTCTCATCCCAAGACGTCATCTAACTGACGCTTTTGACCATACGTCAACATCTGATGTTTTAGGGCACCCTTTAACGTCAGTTAGATGACGCTATTTTAGGGAGTCATCTAACTGACGCTTTACCTTTAGCGTCAGTTAGATGACGCGGGTAGGTTTAGGTCTGGGGTAGGGTTCGGGTAAGATAGCGTCATCTAACTGACGTTAAACGGTGCCCTAAAACTTCGGTTGTTGACGTATGGTCAAAAGCGTCAGTTAGATGACGTCTTGGGATGAGAACGGGCTGCCATGGAACCCTTGCAGTGGGTTTAAATGGAACACCCTAAGCCCTTGATCACTTGGAATCTGCTATAGGGCCATGCTGTTTTATCTCAGTATAACTCTTCGAAACTGTGTAATTGAACTAATTTAACCTACAAGTGTAAAATACTTTTCTCTCCATCGTTTGAATCGTGTAAGGTTTGTAGGTAAATTAAGTTGTGACGTCACAGTCGTGATTGATTGAAAAGCTAATCATTTATGTAATGTTAAATTAAAATATAAATGGGGTGTATGATGATAACAATAATCAAATCACAGGCTAAAACTTAATAAAATGACTGTATAGTCAGATGTGCCACAGCTTTCAGAGTGAAGCATCCTAATATAGAATTCAGGGCGTATCCCATAATGCCTTTAATAAACAAAATCCAAATGTCAGTGTGTGGAGATATAGGGTGCAAGAAGAGAAAGGGAGGGGAGAGATGATTTATTAGCATGGTGTGTTAGCATTATATGCAAGGACATGATCAAAGCAGGTTAGTGTGTCACCATGAACAAACAGGGCGTACACATGCAGAGAAGGCCACAGCACCAAGCCAATGACTGAGAAGGGTGTGTTTGCAGTACTATAAGCAATGCCCATACAAGTTACTCCTAATACTAAAAGTTACACCTATTACTACAAGTTATGCCTCCCGCAAAGAAAAAAACATGGATGTCATTTACGGAAATAGTAAAGCTGTTGATTTCAGAGAAGGCATATTAACATTATATCATTTAATAAAATATATGGTTAAAGTTTGTAAAATATACAGGCGTCCTGTAGACGTTGTCAATATTTCTGGCAAACACAATTGCCAGTTCTTTATTTTTACTACAAATAAAAAAATAAGTGTAATATTTTATAATTAAATTACTGAGGGAAACAAATCGGATGAAGTACACCCTCTTTGAACTGTGGAAAACAGTCAGTATGCTTTATCACTTGGTGGCGATAGTGCAGATAATAGAGTGAGGAAAGTAAAGTAGAAGAGTGTTACCTGAAGAGAACTGGCACTGGCTGGTTACTTCCGGTTTCTGGACTGGCTGCAGTAACACGTCTCTGTCCATGCGGGGGTGCTCGCGGTCGAATGGGGGTCAATGGGGTTTCACCCCCAGAAATCCACTTTTCTCAGGATGTAATTTTTTGTCAAGTAATTTGAAAGTTGCATTCAAAAGGGAGGGCTAAGATAATACACTCAGCTGAAAATTGTATTTTTAAGTTCACTTATCTGTTCTAAAAATCCGTTCAAAACTGTAATAACGTCACACAATAGCAGAATGCTAGCGTTTTCCGGCCAACAACAGCCTAACCTGTAAGAAATCAAAAGGACGCAAGTACTCGTTCATTCGACTTTTGGCCTATAATCTACAGTATATTGAACTTGTGGAATCAACAATAAAATCTATGTTGATTCAACGACACGCAGGAGAAAGAGACACATTTAGCCGTTTAGCCCCATAGACTCCCATTCATTCTGCTCTCGCCCGCGATCACCTCCAGTGAAATTCTAATGGAACTGCAACCAAGATGATACACAATGGGGCTAAGAGGAAGTGTCAAGGCTCTCCGTTAGACAGGCTCTGGTTTTACTAGCATAGACAGTAAAAGAAATGGACACAGCGACCCCATTGATTTCAACGGAGAACATTGAAGCCTTAAAAGCTGATAGCCAGGTGTATTGCGCAGGCTCAAACTGAGCCTGTCACATGAGCAACCTGTATGTCTTCTAGTAGCTGTGCCGAGTGAAATCTGAATAATTCCCTTCCGAATCTCATAGAGATGAAGAGAGTGAGTTTTAGCTGTCCATGAGCTAGCAGCAGGATCAGCTTTATGAATCTCTATGGGCTTCTCCCTTGACTTTATGCCTCCATGCTCCCCTGATTGCCTGCAAGTTTGTCCTCCTGTCTATATGGTAATTTCTGTACCGTGAGACAGAGAGGCGATTCGTTATGACGCAATCGTTAGCCTATTTTTACAAAAAACTGCTTTTACGGGGCCATAACGTAAGATAGAAGGTAATGGAGCCTTTTATACATTGCCGTTATTCTTTATATTAGAAATTAATAATGGACAAATGAAGTTTTTGGACGTCTCAGATGTAAAGTTATCAAAGTGACGCCAAAATGAATGGGAGTCAATGGAAATGCTAACAGCAGGTGAAGTTCTGCTACAATGGCGGCTCCCGCGAGGCTTCAACTTCCGCTGATGGGTTACCCCCTTGGTTACTTGTAATGACACCAGCAATTTCCAGGGGAGGGGCTATGATGACATGCCCTAATTGGCAGGAACTTGCAAGGACCTGCAATAATGGATTTAGAGAAATTTCATGCTGATTTCTTATTAGAGATAATCACGCTGATTCCTATTTGATTCCTATGACTTGATTTTCTAGGTGAAATTTTGCCAATCAATGGTAAATGTGGCTACACCATTGCAAATTATTCCGATTTTCCTTTTTCACTCTTAAAGGCATAGTCCACTCAAAAATGACAGTTGTGTCATCATATATGTACCCATGTGGCTTTCCAAACCTGTGTTAGTGCTAGTTTTGGTCTCTCAACAATTTCTCAGAACACCTTCTTTTGTGATCTACAGAAGAAAGTAAGTCAAACAGGTTTGGATATGTGTGAGCAAATAATGACACAATGCTCATTTTTGAGTGAACTGTCCATTACAGTTAGATAGTGTCGTTGCAGTATTCAACACTGTTTGTCTCGATTACAGTACCTGAAGAGGGTTTATCTGTAGTCCCACAAAACTAAAACACACTAATGCACACAGGTGCTGCTCTGTATATGTACCACCTGATTTCCCTGTGGGGGACACTCCCAGCATGTGTGTGTCCTTGCTTTCATCTATCATTTGCCCTGCTTTTGACTCCATCTCGTGACAGTTCTGTCTGGTTGAGTTGTTGAGTGTGTTTTAATAACAGATTGAGTGTGTTTGATAAAGTAAAGCGATGCGAACATGCACACACGCAGACTAGAGTCCTACAGTGGGAGCATTGAGATGGAGACAGACAGAGAGGGATGTGGACGGCAGTAGACAGTGTTGCTAGGAGACCGCACACAGTGACTGGTGTGAGAGACATGGATTCACATCCCTCCCCCATCCCTACAGCACACTTCCTTTTCTCTCCGCCTGTTTTTTCCATTCTCGTTTCTTGCATTCATTGTCTCCATGTTGTCCTCCATTCATCTTTCCGCACTTGTCCTCCTGTCCGTCTGCTGTGATCTATCCATCTGCTCATATCTGTCTTGCTTTGCTATGTCTCTTTCTCTCTCTCGAGATTCCTTTCTTCTTTCTAAACACTTCCTGCCAGACTCTTTAACCTTTCCCAACCTCTCAAATGTGGTCTCCTCCTCCCTCCCTCTTTTTCTCCACCTATCTATCTAGTCCCACCGTTTCCCTCTCTGTATATCAAATACATCTCTGTCTGTGTCTTTCATTCACACTGTCGTTCAGCACGAGAGCGCTCTGAGCTTCTGAAGTGACAGGAGAGCAGTCGCCAAAGCGACAGCTGGCCGGTCACCATGACAACAGCCAGGTGCAGTGTAAAGGGACAGCACAATAAATGAAGGATGGGTGTGATTTCGTTTTTAAGCACATGCACGCACAAATTTTGGGAAGATCTGCAAAATCTGCCGTTCAAATAAGATTAAATTACACATAGACATTTGTCTGTTTTACTTTGTGTATTATCATGTGGTTGGTGGTTTATGCAGTGTGTGTGTGTGTGTGTGTGTGTGTGATGTGTGCAAATGCCATCTGCTTCTGAGGTTTAATGATCTGTATTACTGACCTTATGACCCACTCATCTATATAAACGCGTGTGTATGTCTTCACTGTTTGTTGCACCTGTAATGAACTGCTTGACACAATGTTATGTGCTTAAGTATGTGCATGGATAACATTTATATACAGGACATATACTGTAAATATATCACTCATTTAAGTAAATTTGTAACATTGATCATGTGCCAGACACATGACATAATATTTTTATTTTTATTTATTTAAGCCCAAGATACTCTACAGATCATTCTCAAATCATGCTGGAGAACATTATCATCAGCTTTTACACAGACTGCTTGAGTGCTGCTGTTATTAAAACAGAAATGAGGATTTTTTTCAAATCTATTTAACTTATTAAATTGTTACTCTGATTGGGGAAGCCGGCATATGTCATAAGTCTGTCATTTCACATAAATATCAAGTAAGGACATTTGAATATTTTTGACAAGGTAAAAAAAAACATGCATGGATGAATCAATAACATACATAAAAAATAAAATAGATACTGTAGGGTGAATTTTCGTTTCATGCTTGCTGACTAAAAATAAATGTGAAAATAAAAATACCTAATGGAAGCATTTTCATTAGTGTTCTTTTGATGCTTGATGTATAAGTAACTTTTAGTTATAAAGTTATAAAATAAGAGTTATAAAATTAGTTATAAAATAAAAATGAATATGTGCAGATGGGATTGGCCTCTATAACATGTCTAACTAATTATGTTGTCAAAACATAAAATATGCTTCAGTAAATCAGTGATGCTCAATTTTACGCTATTTATATCAATTACAGTATTAGACTCACTTTCTGTGCACTTTCAAAATTGTATCTGTAATTCTGTATTTGTAATAATCTCTGTTTTTGGTAACAGTATCAGTGTTTTTTCAGGCTCTGTGTTATAATTTAAATTTATGTTGTGGAGATATTATTTACCTCTTATTATTGTAGGATCTCTTCTGTTTTGGATTTGGGAGATAAGACTTAAACAATAACAATATCCGAAAACAATATCCAAACTTCCTCAACTCTCTTGATATCCGTCTGTCTCACCATAGTTATAGCCTAGGGGAGCCTTCATTGATTCCCATTTTCAAGTGTCTCTATTAGACAGCAGAACAAACCTGCCTAACTCCCTCCACACTCCACAGCTCTCGTGTGTTACACGAACATGCGTACTAATCAATACTTGATATGATTATCTTTGACAGTTCCTGTGTCGGGTATGCTGCCAGAAGCTGGTGTCTGGTTTTACAGCTCGTTTGCAGCAGGTCATAAGCACAAAAGGGTGTTCTACTAAGTATTAAATATGCAGAAGTCATTAAAAGTTGTATTTTCAGTTGAATTTGGGGAACTACTTGAAACATTTGTGTTAGGTTATTTTACTTACTTTTGTTTGATTTGTTCATTGCAAACAGCTGAAAGTCTGTATATTTTGTCATTAAACCTGATTTGCAATGGTGGTTGAATAGTTTCGATTACAAACTGTATGTTGTTAGTTGAGGATTTCTCTCAGGACAGAAAACAAGTATAGGCAGATGGGAATATATGATGCCTCCTGGAAAAATGGATGGATTGATTTTCTTCAGAATGGTCTAGACTAGACTGAGCTTACGGTTCTGAGTTTGCTCAGATGAGATGTGGACCATTATATAAAGAATTGTGTCGACAGCATAGAAGTGAGTAGAAAAACTGTCAATTAAGCAATCTGGTTTAGAAGCAGAAAAGGAGTAAAAACATTAATCTCTGTTATTCCGGTTATGAGCAAGTAGAGTGAACCGAGTGAGCCTCTCAAGCTGACTTTGTTGTTATTCAGGTAAAACCTAAAACAGTGGTCAAGAAATAGCGTCTGGTGATCATATGTGTGTTATTCACAGTTTTAAAATCTCCATAAGAATTAGAATATGCTCTCATCTGAGACAGTCATCATCAGCGGGGTGGATGACTGGACTAATGCAGTGGGTAGTGTCAGTGTTGGTGGAGTTGCAAATAATGACTACTTTCAAAATGTTTCACTTTGCCTCTGTGTTTGTTTCAGCAGTGAGTGTGGAGGCAGGAGGACGCGGGGGAGGATGGAGAAAGATGAGAAGGTGGAAAACGGGCATACGTTGTAGACTAAACTGTTCATTCATGTGTTTGCTGTTTTGTGGTGACAGAATTTTTTTTGTGGAGTATGGTGATAGGGGTGCTATACTGAGGTCTTCTGAGGAAACGAGTCAGGGGTTGACATGTATGTTATACATGAACAACATCATTTGAAAAAGCTAAATGCCATTTTTCACAGGCTATCACACACAACATTTATATGCACTGTACCTTCTGACTTTTTTGCATATTTGGACTGAAGTAGGAAATAAAGACTTAAAGGTGCAATATGTAAGATATTTGCATTAAAATATCAACACACAAAAAAACACTAGAAGAATGTTGTATATATTTTGTTGACTTGTATACTAATTATTCCAAATATTTACAACAATGTGTAAATCCAGAGAAATCGCGTCGCCAATCAACGGCATCATTTTCCCCCTCGGTTGTCGGTAGAAACAATGGAGAAACAGTGGGCTTCCTGAAAAAAATTCGGTAGTAGTAGTTGTATGTGCCGATGGTCTCTGGTAGCATCTAGCAAGCCACAGTTGTTTGTTTTGAACATTCGTGATGGACCACAATAGAGTGCCGAAGTTACGACGTCACTCTGTAGGCCAAAACGCGGAAGTGAGTTAGCATTTTATCACTCCCGGTTCCCTCGCTCTAAAGTCTGTGGGATTTTTGAATGGGTTTTTGCTAAATCGCCTGAAATAAGGTCTGTGGTTAACAAAGCCTCTAAATATTTTTACGTTTTGATCTATGACATAGAACACACAGTTATAACCTGGTTGTGGTTTTTTAAACTTTATTGTGTCTGCTTGTGTTTTTTAAAAAAATTATATAGGCTTCAAAATGTATAAATTTTGGACTAACTTGTAAAGATTATCTTGATAGACAAAACATGTAAGGGTTACAACTCTTTGTTAAACACATATCTTATTTTTTGCGATTTTCCAAAAGTCTATGGGGAAAATGCATAACTTTTCAATTGAAGGAACCCATGTGCCGCTAGCTTCCGAGTTGTCCTAGTGACGTCATCACTTCTGCACTCTATTGTTCATTATTATCGTTTGCTGTGGGTTCTTCCGCCAAACATAACTCCATAAAGTTGATCACGGCATTTCCCATGATTTCTCGCTCCGTCACTGCATCATCAAGCTGTATCTTTGTTATTTATTTGAATAAGCGACGTCTAGCAGTGAAACTTACATGCTGTGCCTTACATTTTTTCCTTTGTTTCATTTATTTTTTCTGTTTGTGTAATTGTAGATAGATATGTTGTTGTTTTGAAACAGGTCAAATATGTTACTACCAGGGCCACAGTAAGCAATTATTGGGCCTGGTACAAAACCTTCGCTTTCCACCCCCATCCGCAATCCAGTCTAGGCGATGGATGGATGGATAGATAGCTAGATAAATAACATGTAGATACCAAATGAAGATGAGAACTTTTGGTGCATGCTGAAAACGTTATTCAGGTAGATCATTTAAAAAAAATGTTCCGGACTCAAGACAAAAGGTCCAGTTTTACCCCCTTTTCAACAGTCATGTTTGACAATAGTACTTGCTTCTCTTAAATGTTTTTCTCTGATCCATGTTGTGGTCTTCTGTTGAGTCCTATAAAGATCCATGAAGTGGTTTTGAGCAGCAGAACAACTGTACATGGAGCAGTGAGCATTAAATGTTTGTGAAAAGGTGGAGTTCAGGTTAAGTGAGGAGGACTTATTTTAGAGGAAGTCCATAAGGGTGAGCACTTTCCAAACGTTTATCCATTCTTTCCTTCCCTGACAGATTTCTGCAGATAATTGTCTTTTTCTTGAGTCCCACAGATTTAGTCTATTTTTGTACAGTTCTTTGTGTTTGTGGAGAACACAATAAAGTTCACATCTGAAACAGCTGAAAGGTAAATGAAAAAAGAGATCTGTCCTTGTATTTTTTATTCAGTTGAAGCATCACACACCATACTGATGTGGCTGAGCTGTCAACGTCACATATAGAAATATAAAAACCCAGGTGCCTCATGTATAAAACTTTCCACAGATTACATCCTAAAAGTGAATGTATGCACAAAAGCTAAATTTTCCACAGAAGTTTTCAGATTTATAAATCCATGCGTTCACCAGAACCTGCACAAAATTCCCTTTATAAAACGCAAACTCAAAATCAGCTGAAGATATATACATATATGGAGCTTACATTGCCTATAGTTTTATTATGCATAATGTCATCTGCATATATAATTTCCATATCCATAACCCTATCTATGTGATTCCATGTTTTACAGTACAAGACATTAAGAAAATTTGAAATTCGGACTATAAATGCCATTTTGCACATTACATTGCTAAAATCTTTTGAATCCCATGTATTGTTTATTGAAACTTGTTTTTGAAAAGCATGTCACTGACACATTTTAAAAAGAAAACTTGCAATCTTACAGTTTCCTTCAAAAAAATGCACATCATCTGGTCTAACATATTTAGGATCGCTAGAAACTTCCAGGTGCAGGGTTGGACACCCCTGTTAATGAATCCAGAAGCTTGGCTCACTCTTAAAGTATAATATGTAAGAATTTTTTTAATAAAACATCCGAAAATCACTTGTACAGTGTGATATATTTCCTGCAGTTGTGTACTTACAATATCCCAAAAGTCTCCAAAGATTTTTCATTTCAGAGAAATTCCAATTTTAATTAAGTGGCCAATCCCGGAAAAAAATGACGCTGTCAATTCTGTCAATGACAGAATATCCGCACTGTTCTCTGTTTTGTTCATACTGCCATAGCCATGACGTAACATGGCAACAGACGTGGACACCTGTGTAGTGCGTAACGTTTAGCGGCACGCCGTTCTTGTTTCTTTCAAACATAGACTATGTCAAGCAGACTTTGGGACAAACAAGAAGAACTAAAATGATTATCAATATCAGCGTGGCGATTTTGAGATGCCGAGAGCTCCACGTCCGTGACTAACTTGGACTTGACAGAGCTTCACGAGTCACGACTTGAAAGCTTTATTAGACAGCTGAGCAAATGTACATGAAAACAAATCAATGTTATTTAATGTTAGCTCAACATGATGAAATGTTTGAATATGGTCAGTATGTTATTCTAATGTTGATTTTAGCTTACTGCTAGTTTCGTATAGCAAACAAACTAACACGTAGTATAACATTATTACTTTCAACACACATTTAAATGCCATTTAGTGAGATAGTGTAACATTAGACCAAGTGAGGCAGCGCTGCGTTACCTCACAAGTTTGATTCATCTAATAAACTGATCTGTGTGAGTAATCCAGCACTTGCGGGTAGCTCTGTAGAATTAAATATCCTTATTCCTTTATATCCGCGGGACTCTGGTGTGATAGCTGTCTCTTTAGCAATCGCGACCTGCTTCATACCACTGCAATGTTAAAAAAAAACATGAATGTTTGTACTCGCCCATAAACATGATTAGATCCATCAGCTTGACAGCAAGTCCCATCATTCAGCTTATCACTGCGTCATCAACCTACGCCTTGTTATTGTTTGAAACTGCGCCCTCTTGTGGCGAAAAAATCGTACATATTGTGCCTTTAACACAGATAAATTGTTTACATAGGAATGATGAAATCAGCTGTTTATCTAACATTTTTAATGGCAGGATCATATCATACATCAGTCCATACAGTGGCTTTGTTGGTTCATTGATCTGTTTGTTTTCTCAGTCAAGTGTCAGTAAATGTGTCTCAGTTGATGCAGATAAACTGCCGTGGATAAAAGTTCAGTCAGTATAAGCTGTATTCGCTGCTCCATATTCGTCTTTAGCTCCCCTCTACTGTAAGAGCTGACCCAGTTTACTATGAAGTTTAACTTGCAGGCATGGGTTTAATGAGTAATTATATAAATTCATTTATTTTTCATTCATAGCTCTTCCGTAAGTTAGGCAATGACTGGAAATAAAACTGCCCATGTGATCCAAATAAATTACATCTGTTTGCGTGATTGCGTGTGTGTTTAGTCATGTTTGACTTTATGAACTGGTTAGTGATGCATGACTGCACAAGTGGGTGCCTGGATGCACATGAGTCATGAATCATTATTGTGTGTTGTTTGTGTGTGTCTGTATTATGTGTGTTTGTTGTCTTTACGACACTAAAACTGTGTTGAAAACATTGGAGTCCAGCTACAGTGTATTCCTGTTACATAGCAATACTGCTGATGCGCTGGACGTTCACGTATCTGCGCATTCAGCAACATGCTCAGCTAACCCACTCACCTTCTTCTCGTCATTGCTCTCTTTCTCTCTCTCAGTCCCTATCTCTCCTCCTCTCCCGCGCTTTCCCCTTTTCACTGTCCTGGAAAAACACTGGAAAAGCACAGCAGTTGACAGCTGTATCCTTTTTAGCCAATCAGAGCTCTTTCTCGTACTACCAGGCACTCAAACTCAGAGCACTCTGTACAATATCTGCCCCACAACAAGCAGCTCGAACACGCTCATTCTCTCTCTCCTCTTCTCAAGCTTGCTTGTTCTCTCTACTGCCAGAATGCCTGTGTACTACATGTGACAGGCTGCATTACAGACCACAGATTTACACAGGCACAGCCGGGGCAGCCCTGGGGCCTGCAGCCAACTGAGCCTCTCATTCTTACTCAGATCATCTTCCTCAGATCTTACTCAGATCATCTTCCTCTAAAGGCCCACATGCCCTTTACAGTCCACTGTGATAAAGATGAAGTGCAGTGGTGATCATTTTAATTCACAACCTGAAATGTTCTCTCCTCATACATTGCATGTGTAATGTGTAAATGAGTAAGACAGCTCTGAAGGCAAAGTGTGAGAAGTATTTAAAGATAAATGTAAGTGTTTTCCAGTGGGTATTCTAGCACAGATGAGTCTTTTTTTTTGTAACACTTCAACTTATTTCAGTTGGCTGCAAAGTTTCTAGTTTTTTGAATATTTCAATAGTTTTTCTAAAAATTGCATTGTTTTTTATTTCAGCATCTTTTTAAATAACGAAAAGTTTAGTCAAAACTGGTTCATAATTTGCATAAATGTAGTTAATTAGCGAATCAGAATTAATAAAATTGAATTCATTTACTTTTCCCTCTAGTAATCACAAACAAAGGTCATTGGAAAGTCTTATAAATTATTTGGTCAAAAATTGAGGGAACTGAAAAGGGAGCCTTGTGTAGAGCATGAAAATGAAGCTTCCAATGATTTTTCTCAGGGAAGCACGAGTTTATAACCTGACTTATCTTTTCTGCCATCTAACATCCCCCCCCCCCACCCCTTTGTGTTTTGTTCAGGGGAGATGAGACTTCAGCATTATAGACTCTATTATGGACACTTAATCCAAACTGTCTTCATTTTCCAAGAACAATATGAACAGCACTAGGGAATGCAGAGATGTAACGAATGCTGAGTGAAGCACTTCCTCCAAGCATCTATTCTGTGTTTCAGTTCATCTGGACGGTTGGGATTTTATGCTATCAGAAAGATTGGAATTAATTTGCATACAATTAAATACGTAAACTATTAAAGTGCAACCGATCAACCTGCTTTGTATTCTTGTCAGTATGTATCTATAAATGAAAAATGTTTACTCATTCTCCATGTTGCCAGAAATGAGAAACTGACATTTACATTTAATTGACAGTTCCAAACTCAAGGGCTTTCGTGAAAACTACAGATTATCCTTACGCATTGTTGTATCCGCGCCCACAGACAGTCGAATCGACAGAACAGTTATTGTAAGGGTAGGTTTATCACTTGAAGTGATACTTCATCTACTCTTAAAATAGCATTATAGAAAAAAATGGAACACTATGGCAGCTTTCTTATCTGTACGCGACGGTGTTTTGCTTTGCAGAACTGACAGAACGGTAGTGTCTTTCAGTTCTTCCCCTCCCTTTGATCAAAAACACTATTTGTGTGGTCATCAACACGGGGTTTTTTCAGATTTTCAGCCGTGACATTCTCTCTGTAATCCTTTCAACGCGCTGGATGCTTTGCTGGAAACAGAAAAGTAATTCACTACTGCTAAATGTTTACTCTTTGAATTCTGGCACCCGTGAACAATTCAAGTCAACACTATTACAACTCAAATTTTGCTAAGAAGTATTTCCCACTAAAGCAAAGTGGTATTTGACTCTTGTCAACTGTATCCATGGCGGACTGCTGGGTGTGGCCTTGGATGGCAATATGCCCAGTGCATTATGGGTGTTGAAGTTAGCCATGTTTTATTGAAAGCTCATTTTGCCAGAGGTACCCCTTTAACCAAATGCATGCATTTCCCTCTTTTACAGGTAACCAGGACGGGGGAAAGCTTTAAAATACCTTCCCTTGCTCCTGATTGGTTCTCTATACCATGAGCTCTGGCTCCGCCCAGGATGTGGCGGTGGAGAATTTCCTGCGTGACATAGAGAGGCGGGGCCAGTGGCTGCACTGCGCTGTTATTGGCTGTGAGGAGGAGCATCCCCGTGGCAACATGAACCTGTTGTACCGCAAAAGTCGACTGGACTGGAGACACAGAGATCAAGAGGGCAAGAAAAGGTAAAAGAGATACAATAATCAGAAAGAAAGAAATCTGTGAGCCTGCTGTAGGAGAATAAAGGAATATGTGAGGAGAGAGAAAGATAGAGGGGGTTACAGAGATGCTTTGCAGTGCTTAAATGAAACGTAAAGGAAAGGAGGAGGTGAGAGGAAGATTAGTAAAATCCTGATTTGATAAAGAAGGTGAGAAAAAGGTGAAACGGAAGGAGCGTATAGAATGAAAAAGATTAGAGAGAGAACGTAATGGAGGAATAGGACACGATTAAGAGGAGTCTTAACTCGAAATAGAGACATTTGTCTTATATATTTTATGCAAAGCATTCAAATCTTCTTTTCGTCTGAGAGACAGGAGGGAGAGAGCCGGATATATGCAACACAATCTGCCCCTCTGGTGTCTCAATGGATCAGCAGCTGGACATTTTAAAAACAGACTTTTTGTTTAATTACCTTATTTATTTATTTTTTGTTAACTTTAAATTATAAGAAGTTTATTTTTTTATTTTTTTATTAATTGTATCAACAGGTAAATCATGCACTGATACTACAAATCTGGCCAATAATTATTTTCATTTTATGGATAATAACCAAGAAATTGTTGGTATTAAATTTCTGTATTTTATCTAAATTAAAATAAAAGACTAAAAAATAAAATCACTACTTATAAAACTGACAAGTGAATTTAGGCATCACAACATAACGTCCCCTTGGAATTATAAGGTTCTATCTGCGTTCTGAGCAGTTTTGAGATATTGAGCTTCAAAGTTTTTGCATTCCATATAGGAAAATGTGTATGGGGAACATGTTTCTTTCAAACATAAAAATAACAGGGACCCTAAATGTACAAAACACATCACATAATGTAAATAAATTGCCACAGAATGAGAAAATGTGAATAACTCAATTTTGACAAAAATGTCAGATAGAACCTTATAATTCCAAGGGGACGTAATGCATTAAAATGGATATTCACTTTAAGATTTATACACAAGATTACATTTAACAGCATTATTAAATGCATTAGTGTTTGTAAAGTTAAACTTTACGTTAGCATTAGATGATCACAAAGATAAACAATAAAATATACAACATGGAATGAGACTGATAACCTAAAATTGATATTAACTGGTATTAATATCATGCATCCCACAAAATAAAAACACCTACACAAAATGTGTGTAGCCATATTTTGGGGGAAAATTTGTACCCAGAATCAGACAACAACTCCTTTCGGGGGCAAAAAAAGAAGATAATCTGTTAGGTTTTAGTACAGTATGTTTAACTTTACTAGTAGTGAGCTAATCAGAAAAGAAGTCTATGGAATATTGGCAATTAGTAAATGTGTGTGTTCATGCGTGTGTCTGTCATGTCAGCTGTGATTTCCTGTCCTAAATCCACATTTCTTCTTTAAGACTCATTTAGTTTTATATGTAAGTCTGTATATTACCATAGTCTGCAATGCTCTATTTACATCTTCGACTGTGTTCTTTTGAGTGCTTTGTTCCATCTTTAATTCCTTTTAGCTGCAGGACTGATTACTGCCCCTCTCTCTCCATCTCTGTGTTTCTGGATGAGGAGGAGAATGCATTTAGATGATTGTCTCTGACACCTGTGCAAATGGACATCAAAGCTCTTTTCATCCGCTCTGTGTTCTACATTCATGACACACGCATACCCACAACACATCCTGAGCTTAGACAAACACGCCTGCTTTTATTATAAACTGCTCACACATGCAGACAGACATGGGCTGACACATCAAACATGCTTTGATACATGCACAGTATCTTCAGCAGTGATCCCAATCTTCTTTCAGCTATTTCTCTCCCCTGTACAGACGTAAAGAAGAGATACACAAGAGGTCACCCACGCATGCTCGCTTTCTGTCTGGAGGATCTGTCCACTTCCTCTCTCGTCCTCCCACTCAATCCCTCCATCCTCCTCTCTGCTGCTGAATGCAGATGATTCTCATTCATTTATCCATCTCTTCCTGTTCCCCTCTGCTTTTCTCGCATCTTGCTGTCAGTCTTTGCAAATGAGTGGCAGTAAATGAATGAATGAATCAAGTGAATCATTTAGTATGTTGGTAAACTGATTCTAATGCAAAAAGAAAGCCATGTAAGAGCCACATGTTGTGCAGCCTTAAGGAAAACAACAGAAATAGAGCAGACATAAATCGCTTCAGTTGCCCGTACCTCTGAGCTTTCACTCTGCCATGTGAAGCATCGTGTCAAATAAAAGCGAACAACCCCAAATCCTCAGCTATGAGAGAGACTGTCAGTCTGTTCGCTCTCATATCGCTTTTAAGCAGACAGATTTTAACATTCAGATTTCTTTGCCACAAATGGGTTACAAACCATAGCATTTATTTTGTACAGTGATTAGCATAAAACTTTAGTACACTACCGTTCAAAAGTTTAGGTTCAGTAATTTAAAAAAATTATTCAGCAAAGACGCATTAAATAGAAAAAAAGTGAGAGATTTCAAATAAATGCTGTTCTTTTGAACTTTCTATTCCTCAAAGAATCCCGAAAAAAAAAGTTTTAAAACATTTATAATCATAAGAAATATACAGTATATTGCGCACCAAATCAGCATATTAAAATGATTTCTCAATCACTGAAGACTGGCGTAATGATGCTGAAAATTCTGCTTTGCCATCACAGGATTAAATTACTTTTGAAAATATATTCTAATAGAAAATGGTTATTTTAAATTGTACTAATATTTCACAGTATAACTGTTTTAATGTATTTTTGATCAAATAAATGCAGCCTTGGTGAGCATAAGAAAACATTTTTTTTTTTTTTTTAATTTTACCAACCCCAAACTTTTGAACGGTACAATATTTTGTTTTAGTCACCAAATTGTTGTGGACAAGTGAAATTCCAGGAATTTGAGTTTGGAAAACATCCTAAATGAAACATCACACAATGGGAGAAAATAATTCAGTCCAGTATTTTGTTCTAAATATATATGGTGTGTGCAGCTGAAACTGTGTCTTGTGATTTTATGATGGGATGATTAAACCCATTCTGGTCTTTGTCCAGATTATACCTGGAAGTCTTCATTGCCAACTCATAAGCTGTGTCCCCATGCCTGCACATCATATCCTGTGGTGCCGTACTTTTCTGTTCGTGTGTGTCACACTCTACTAGCTCAGCATCTTCTCTGCCTTCTGCCTGACAACAGAGACTCACACACACATGAACACACACACACACACACACACACACACACACACACTGCAGAACAGTGTATTGATGAGTCGCTTCCATCTGGACTTTGTGCACATCAACCTTCATAAAGGTCAGAGCAGGGGGACACAGTGGACTCTGGACAATGTTTACGCATCTTAAAAGTTGACAGGAGGAAGTTCATGAATTTCTAATATAACAGTTGAGCATAGGAAGAAGAAAATATGATCACAAAAGAGATTTCTTCAATAGCTGAATTGTTTGCGATTGAATGGAGACTTTCCTTGTTTCGTTTTTTTTTTCTTACAATTCATTTGAAAATATATGAAATCATATGAGTTCATAATTTTAGTATGAAATCAAACATTTCTCATCAAATGCTTTAAAATACCAAATTGTCCACTGTATGTACAGTAATAATCATATCCACATTATTTATATTGCTCTATATTTTTGCTGTAAGAATTGTCTCATTTCTGTTCTCATTTTTCATTCAAAGAACATCTAGAAAACACTCGATAGTAGTTTAAACTCCATCAAGTCTTGAGATATAAAAAGAGCAATATCAGTTTCCTCTGGGTGTTTCTTTTACAAGGAAAAACATCTATATCTCTAAATAGCTCCAAATAATCTAGTAACCCATCACCAGAAAACAGCATTTTGTGGTTCATTTCTCTTTAAGTGTGTGTGTGTGTGTGTGTGTGTGTGTGTGTGTGTGTGTGTGTGTGTCTGTGTACAAATGGCAACCCACTACTTACCACCCACAAAATACTGCTTGGCCCCACCTGAATTAGTGTGTGTGTGTATGTGTGTGTGTGTGTGTGCGTGTGTGTGTGTGTGTATACATGCATGCACATATGCCAGTGTGTGCTCTGTATTTGTGTGTTTAGGGAAAAAAAAAATCTGCAAACAATAAACAAATGACAGGACAGTTGCCTTGGAAACAGGGAGAGCATACTAGTAGATTGAGGAGAATAAGAAAAGATGCAGAGAGAGGGATGAAAGGAAAGACAGGGCCCGTGGACAAAGTCTTTTTTTGTTTTGGGGAAGAGGGCAAAAGATCAGCTGATTAAACAGTGCTTGGAAACATGTCATGAGGAAATATTTAAGGAATAGGGCAACCTATTTTTATATGAACTAAGAAATCAGGATATAAAGTTGCAATGAAAAAGAAACGTTAGATTTTTTCTTCCATTTTGTGACGTGTAAAGGATTATCGAGGGACTAAAATGATCGGATCCTGCATACAGTACTGCACCAGAGAGAAGTATGTTGTTAAATCTGAAGGTCCTGTTAAGACTTAAATCCATTTTCAAATAAATAATTAAAATAAACATATACATGGATAGATTGTTCACATTTATAACGTGAATTTAGAAAATAGATCGGGTGAATTGTGATTTTATGCTGACTTTAAGAGAATTGAACAGGGAGAAGGTGAAAAAAACAATGAAAGGAAAGATGGAAGGGGACATGAGGAAAATGAAGAAGAAGAGAAGGATGGGAGGGTATCTCACAGGCTGGCACGAACCGTTTCCTCTCTCATCATTCATCCTGAGCATGTGTGTGGGGGGGGACCAAGTGTCCTCACAAGGATAGTAAAACCTGAAATTGCCTACATTGTAGGAACCACAAGAAAAAATGCATAATGAACATATTAAATATTAAAAACATATAAAAAATCTAAACATATGCCTGTGAGGGTTTGGTTTAGGTTTACAATACAGAAATCATTAACTGTATAACATTAAACAATATAAGTCAGTGGAAAGTTTCTGTTTTCTGTATTATTTGTATTGGTCTGTTTGACTGTGCAGTAGTAGCAGGGATGTATTCAATCCGGAAATGAGCAAAGGATGAGAGTGAATAACGGAGGCTGTAGAGACAAAAATGAAATTGACTGTGAGCTATTAATAGAGCCTTTATCAGTTGAAATGAGGAGAGAGGGAGAGAAAAGAGGAGAAAATGGGAGGCCTACAGCACAATGAGAAACAAATTTATTATTCTTATCTCATAAAGAATCTCTCCACAAAGAAACAATTCCTTTCTTCTCTCATTCCCTGATCTTTCTATCTCTATTCCCATCTCCCATAGCTCCAGCTATAAAGATGCCTCCTCTGCAACAGTCGGGAAGGTTCGGGATCTGGCGTCATTTCGGCGCCATTTCCGAATGGGATTTATGACGATGCCAGCGTCCCAGGACCTGTCACCTCACTCTTGTGCTGCTGCCATGGCACCACGCTCTCAATCCTGTCATGCTGTGGGCACCGGTGAGGGAGAGGAGCTTGAGAATGGGTATTATCCAGACTCAGACCCTCAAAACCAGTCGAATTCATCCCGCTGCCCCCCAACCAAGCCTAAACGCCACCCCAATACTCGTCTCAGCTCTACGGGCCACCAGGAGCACCCTTCCCGTGGGGTCCACGCACCACCTGACACTCCGCCACCTCCACCTCCCAATCACCCACCCAAACACCCAGAGAAGCGGAATGGTTAGTGAGCAAATCAATAGTATATTCATGCTAAAATAAGGGATGTGATTCGATTAAAAAAAAAATCTTGACCAGCGATGATTTTTGAGTAGAGAAGGTTCTCATAAATTTTTCTAACTCTGATGATTCGGATATCAATAAGGAGCCGTCTGACATGTAATGTAACCTTGCATCTAAATTTGTGAATTATTTTTAAATATTTAGTGCCGGGAATTTTGAACTGGGAAACTATTAAACCATCCATTGTTTCCTGTCAGTATATTGTTAGTCATTAATATATGTTTTTGATTGAACTATTATGGAATTGATTTGAATCAAAGATAACTTTAATTATTATCTGTACATAAATTGTAAAAGTAAAAAATAAAAGTAAAATGAGTCACATTTGATTTAATGAAAACAGAAAGCTGTACGCGCCTGGCATGTGTAAAAATGTCCTCTCTCACTCTGTGTCACTCTTTCTTTCTCTGCTTTTCTCTGTTAAACAGCAATGAAAAAATCTGATTCAGGTGAAATGTCAGGACGAAAGGTCCCTCCGCTGAAGCCCAAACGGAGTCCAAGCACACAGCTCTCCTTTGACCCCCCGCCCCCTCGGGTCCCACCCCCAACCACACCCCTTCCCTTCCAGAGCTCTGAGCCCTCTCCACGGGGCGAGGGTGGAGATGACGAGCCGGTTTACATTGAGATGGTGGGCCAGGTCTTCACTCGAGAGACTCACAACGCCCCGACTCCTCACCCACTCACGCCCTCTGCCACCACGCCTGATTCTGACTCAGACCAAGGAGAGGCCATTTACGAAGAGATGAAGTACCCCTTACCAGACGACAAAAATCGAGAAGCCCACCGCCGCTTGCCACTCAAACATGAGCGTATGAAGTCCTCTAAAGCATACCACTCCTCCATCTCGTCCTCCACCTCTTCCTCGCTTCCACGCCCCTCTTCCTCTTCTCCAGCCTGCACCTCTTCCAAACCTAAAGCTACCGTCTCAATCTCTCACTCCTCTCCTCTTCCTTCGTCCTGCTCCTCTGCATCGTCCACTCCTGTACCTCAAGCCCTCTCCTCATCACCACACCCTCCCCGTGCTCCCACACCCTTCTTGCTGCCAGGGTCCAAGCCTGAACATGAGCCCAGCTCCAGTAAGATCCCAGCACCCTTCCCTAACTTACTTCAACACAAGCCTCCTCTCCTAGCTTTTCCCCAGCCAGCCGCTGCCTCCAGTGGGATAGGGGCTCAACATAAGAGCAGCTCGGCCAAGATCAGCGTGCAATCGGCCTCCAGCCTGCCGGCATCTACCAGCACCTCCTCCAGCACAAGCTTCACCAGCACTTCCAAAGATTCCACTGGAGTTGAGAAAGAACGAGAGAAGGAGAGGAGGGAAGGACAGCTGGGACCCACACCGGGACTCCGAGCCCGCAGTCATTCTACTCCTCTTCCTCCTTCATCAAAGTCCTCCTCTCCATATTCCCACCATCATCATCATCACCACCCTCACCACAGGCCGTCCCACTATCACCATTACCGCAAGCCCGAGAAAGAGATGTCGTTAGGGGGCAAGGGGTCAGGACAGTCCTCCACCCAGACGCAAACGCAGCCCAAGGAGGGCAAGTCTGTCAGCTTCCTGCTCAAGTCGGAAAAATCGGAGAGGGAAAGGGACCGAGAGAGGGATCGTGACCGAGAGAGAGACCGTGACCGAGAGAGAGACCTGAGCAGCACGCCATCTTCCAGTCATTCTGAGACCCCCACCTCAAACACATACACGCACACTTCTCAAACCGGCACTAGCACCACTCCAACGCCGAGTCAACCGTCATTGTCCACAGCAGCCACGCCACCTTCCTCCTCTTCTTCCTCCACTCAGCGCCCTCCATCTCGCTCTCACGTGCACCGGTCACACACCCCGCACTTGTCCCATGGCCTCCCTGCTTACAAACCTCCCCCCTCGGACAGCCCCCTGCTCTGGACCTACCCCTCGGTTGGCTTCCGCCGACCGCCTGCCTATGATAGCTTGCGCGGGGGCTTGCAGTTGCCATCCTTGCACACAGACCCCACTAAAACTGGATCTGCAGCCCAGGCATTGCAGGCCAAGGCCGGGTTCATTCCCTGGGAGAGTGCAGCTGCCTTGGGGCTCACCGAAGAACAAGCTTACTGGCCCATGCACCGAAAATTATCATTCAGTCATGGGAGCCGAGAGGCTGAGAGTGAGTAATGGTTGTAGGGAGGGTGGAATGAGTATGAGGGATGATTATTGAGGGGGTTCTCTTTCTATTGTACTATCATAGATGTTTAATTGTGTTTTTCTCTCTAATGCTCTGTAGAGGAAGATGGAGGGCTGTGGAACGGCAGTGCAGATGCTCTTTTGAGGAGAGAGAGGGATGACCTAGCAGCCATGCGGTGTGGCGGACACTCTGGAATACCTGTGCGGGCAACAGGGAGACACAGCGAGAGCTTGGCTGGGGCAGATGGACCACCAGGGTTAAGAGGACTGATACGAGCAGGCCTGCCCTTACCCTGCCAAACCTTCCCAGCATGCCGCAATGGAGGTGAGATCAAATTGAAATGACTTTAGCACAGGCTTTCTGCCATGACCTCGGTAGTTCAGCACTCCAGATATAGATCAAGTGTGCTAGGTTAGAGATAAAACATTTGTAGACTTAGCTCATTGACAACTGATTGAAAAGGTTAGTTGCTTTATAAGATGTAATTTGATGTTATGGCTGCTAGGATCAGTGTGCATTGATTTGTTTGAATCAATAATAGAGAATAATAAGATTTAAATACAGTTTTAAACCATAATGGAAAAATCAGCAGAACAAGTATTTCTAGCTAACTGGCTGCAGTACCTGTCACTGTAATGGGATATTTTTGGATATGTAAGAATTGATAACTATATGCCATCAGTGGCTTACCGGAGAGGCACGCACTGCAGGGGGGCCCCACTTGTTAGAGCGCCCCACAATAACCGTGCCAGGTTGCGCTGATAGACGATGATATTGTTTATTGACGATAGCCAGAGATATTGTCAAAAGCATCAGCTATCGGCCTTATCAAGAGGATTTACCATTTCCAATTATTGTATTAAGTTATTATTATTACCACTACTACTTTTATTAGTAATTAAATTAATATTAAAATTCATTTGCCCCAGTTTTATAGTGCATCACCCCATAACCATAAGGAAAATAAAAGCTTAGTAAGATTAGCTTACTCATCATTTCAAAAACAACTTGTTTGAAATACTTCTCTTCTTATTTTTTAATTGTATAATTTGTTACATTTATCTAGCATTATTTTCTGGGTACTCAAAGCGCTTTACATGGAAGGGGGACCCCCTTAACCAACACCAATGTGCAGCATCCACCTGGATGATGCGACGCCAGCCATAGTGCACCAGAACACCAGAAGCCAATCAGTATATGGGGATGATTAGCAGGCCACGATGAACAGAGGCCAAGAGACAAATTTGGCCAGGATGCCAGGGTTACAGCTCTGCTCTTTTTCGAAGGACATCCTGGGATTTTTAATGTCCACATAGAGTCAGGACCTTGGTTTAACGTCTCATCCGAAGAATGGTGCTCTTTGACAGTATAGTGTCCCCGTCACTACACTGGGGACACTTTTTCACTACTTATGCGCCACAACAGAAAATAAATTAAGACTGTTATGTACCCTCATCACCATGTTGAAGTAGATTCAGCTCTCATCTTCTCATTATTAAATAAATTAGTAATTAAACAAGTACACTAAATCAACACTTGAGTCATGCATGTGCAGTGAATATCATGCATTTAATTCACATACAGTACCACACAGTCTAACTTAGCCAAGCAATGTATGCATTACATTGTGCAATGCACTTTTAAATTAAGTCAATGTCATTTTACAATGCAAACACACCTGCTTTCAATGCAAATGAGGTTCATTATAGAATGCAACACATTTACAGACGTCAGCGCTATTTGCTTGCTGCAATTAATGTTGCGCTTTTAGCGGAAAGCAGAGTGAATTTCATTATTATCTGTAGAAACAGTTTGTGTACTGCTTCTATTCATCAAGGCAGCAATAAATCATCAAATTATGATAACGAACGATAAGAGTGTTATAAACGAGCACATATCCGGATGGTATTTTTAGCTGAGCCCCCTTTCTTTTAAAGAATGATTTAGGTGGCGTGATTCTGCACAGTCCCTGCATGCACGTCAAGCATGCCAGATCATGGTGTACTGCATCCCATTCTCCACAACCTTACTGAACTGCAACATGCAAATTTCACCAGCCTTAATTTTTGTCCAATTTTGCTCTATTGCATTATTTGCATAATTCCTTTTTATGAACAATACTATCAGCGAGCATAATTCCTTAGTGATATCCCCCTCCGTGCTCTTGAATGCTATCATATACATTTTAAATATGTTAAATCCGCTATCTAAAAGATGGCAATAGGAAGTGATTAATCTAAGGTTAAAACTATGTTACTATTTCCATTGTTAAAAGTGCAAGTTAAGAATTAAGGGTAAACTTTTGAACGGGGTCATTTTTTTAAAATAAAAATCTGATTTTTTTGTCTTGTGGACTATATGCAAATATTTTACATAAAATATCTTATTCAGGACAGTACTAAATAAAACAATAACATGTATTTTGTATAATCAGATTCCGCAAGGTGTATGTAAACTTTTGAGCACGACAGTATTTTAGATTTGACTTCTTGAGACTTAACCTTTCAAAACAATAACTTGACTCTATGATCTTGTGTCTATGATCTTTTATAGAGTTGGGTCGCCTTGGCAGGTCTTCCTCCACTTCAGGAGTGAGACAAGCAGGGGGTGACGTTCAAAGGCAGAGCAGCCTGCCGGCCAGAGAAGTGCTCAACCAGGTAACACACACCAACACAAGCTATCACTAACTCCACATAAACACACACTCATTATCATATACCTGCAGTGTTATAGTTTCCCCAGCCCTGTTTAAACACACTCATCTCTGTAAAACTGTTATCACATTAGGTTTTGAGAATTAAATTACTTTGGATCTGCAGCCATTTCTTCTGCACAACTGTTTTAAGTGGTTTTATTCATACAATGAAAGTCAGTGGGGTCCAGAACATCACTTTTGTGTTCCACAGAATAAAGAAAAAAACTGTTTACATGCACAACTTTTATTTCAGTCAGACTGAATTCGTGAATCTGATTGATGAATCTGAATGTAGTGTTTAGTGTGAACGCTAAACATGTAATTGGTTTGACGTGCGAGTTTATGTCACAAGCTTCAAATCGGAATAATAATACATGTGCACACTGTACAAATCTAATAAATGACACTCTAATAAATTAGACTCTTTATTCAACAGGAAGAACAGCTCGTTCTGTGTCAAGTGTTCACTTGTCCTCTCGGTCGGATTACTAAAGGAATAAACCAAATCGACCTCAATCGGATCAAATAAGATGCTTACAAAAATTGAAAATGTAGGATTCAGTCCGATTGAGCCGTCAATCCGATTACAAACAGATTATTTGGTTGTGTGTAAACGTTGCCAATGAGTAAACAATTACAGAATTTTAATTTAGGGGTGAATCATTCCTTTGAAGGAGTAGTTCACTTTTAAAAAAAACTTTTGCTGATAATTTACTCTCCCTCATGTCATCCAAGATGTCCATGTCTGCCTTTCTTCAGTCTTCAAAAGAAATTAAGGTTTTCGATGAAAACATTCCAGGATTTTCTCCATATAATGGACTTCAATGGGAACCAAACAGTTCAAGGTCCAAATGAGAGTTTCAGTGCAGCTTCAAAGGGCTTTAAATGACACCAGACGATGAATAAGGGTCTTATATAGCGAAACGATCAGTCATTTAAAAAATAAATAAAAAAAAGTTTTATAAGCACAAATGCTCGCCTTGCTCTGTTCTGTGATGAGTGTTCATGACTCTCCTGTTCAAACTCGTTCATCAAAATGAACAAATCTTTTTTTGAGTAATGACTCAAAGGGTCTTAGATAAGACCCTTATTCATCATCTGGTATCGTTTAAAGCCCTTTGAAGCTGCACTGAAACTCTCGTTTGGAGCTTGAACCGCTTGGTTCCCATTGAAGTCCATTATATGGAGAAAATCCTGGAACGTTTTCATCAAAAACCTTAATTTCTTTTCGATTGAAGAAAGAAAGATGTGGACATCTTGGATAATTTGGGGGTGAGTAAATTATCAGCAAAAGTTTTTTTTTTTTTAAGTGAACTACTCCTTTAACCAATGTTAGTTTAAATGCTAAATATGTATTTTTATACGTTGACAATATGTAAATTAACATTAGCCAAAATAAAAGTCAGCATGAAACAGAACTTATGATCATGTCATCAGAGAAGAGATCTTGTTGCCAGTGGGATGGGAAATTAATCTTTTATCAACGATTAAGAGGGCACATGACCTAAAGATGTGCACTGATGAATCAATATTCCATAAAAAATTTCATAGTGACTTTAATTAATAAATGCGGTAAAGTAAAAGAATTGTTGAATGTAGCAACAAAAAGATTGACTATATTTCACTCCCACAGCGGTTCTCCCAAAAATTGGAAAACGAGCTTGCATGTTCTGTCTGGGCCTGCTTATTGAACTGTAGATGCTGTTGCAATGACCTTTAATTCACCTAATACACCAACCTGACACTCTGAGAAAGATCTTATTTGCATGTTGTGCTTTTCAGTGCAGAGTCTTGAGGAAATGCTTTGAATTCACACCAGCTTGTTCAGCCTCAGTCGGTGTAGATACTGCAGTAATTAATTAAATTCAGTTCAACTGGTTAACATGCTTAAGTGTAATTGAAACCAAGCTTGACAGTTACGGCAGGTGATCTGAAACTAATTTCATTCCATTTTGTGCCCCTGTGGCTGCTATTCCAGACAGTCATTAGGTAAATCGCAGAGCCCATTGAGTCACCAGCATCCCCACCCAAACATGTCTGTATCTGCACTGCACTCCGCTGCAGGGTCAATGAGTGCAGAGAAAAAGGGGGATGAATACAGAGCGGGAGCGAGGCAGAGAAATGCAGCAGAGGGAAAGACAGACAGTGAAAGGGGGAGAAAAATGCAGCATAGAATGGAAAATAAGTGGCGACCGAATGAAAGAGAGGGGACAGACACAGCACATGGGTGGAGAAAACAGGTGCAGCAGTAAGAAAGATTGTTTTTTGTCAGTCTGTGGCAGGCAGACAAACACTCTGTGAATGATCAAACTCAAACCTAGTAACGCTGCCGGTGTCGGTCGGTGACAGGCTTTGATTCTGCCGTCTGACTGTCTCTGTCAGCGGTTTGTTAAAGAGCCATTTTTGGAGTTTAGTATGTTGAATGTGTGAAAAGTAACAAGGAGAATCCAGGGAGACTGCGCACATGCAAAGCAGCTCATGATTTTTTATTTATGTGTCCTATACTGTAGTTCTAGTATTGTGTGTTGTATTAAAGACAGACTGCGACACATGCAGGAAAGAATCTTTCATTTTCAATCTTGTTGAATGTTAGCGGCTGTACAGAAGCCTCTATTCTTTTCCCTTGGTGTGCTGTTGTCTCTTGGCAAAAGTTCACATGCTGACACAGTCATAGTGTGTGTGTGTACACCACAGAGATTGACTCGGTGAGCTGATATGACCTTCCCATTTAGAGAAGGGGGATGGGACGGATGCTGTGAGCTGGCGCTATGCCGCTATCTGATGGCGTTCTTTGATATAGCATACAGCACATACCCACAAAATACACTAATATAATTAAGTGGGAAATGTGAATAAAACTTTAATAGTATCTATAGTCTGACGTGAGCGATTCCTGCATGTGACTGCCATGTACATTTTAATCTTAAAAAAGTATTTTATATATATATATATACATATGCCTACTGTATATATTGTTGTTATTTTAAACATGTATGTAAAAAATGCATACATACCATATAAAACATGTATTTAAAACATATATATAATTTACTATACAAAATCTCTTTCAAGGAAAGTATAAATATCTGTGGCCTCCTCTCAAATCATCTATTACTGATAGGTAATTTGCACTTAAGGTACTTGCACTACCGACTGTTTTTCTCCCCTTTATTTATCCACCTTGGCCAAAAATTCATAATAAAAATGCATCAAGCAGCAAAACAAGAAACTTTTCACTGTTGTACTGTTCAAGCATTGTGATAAATACATTTTTTTGTACCCTATAAAACATAATATACAATAATAAAAAGTTGGAAATGGTGAAATATCTACTATCATATACAGGTAACCAAATATTTGCAATTGAAACGATTTATTCAATCAAAATTTTGACAAAATTTTAATCACCACTCAATTTTGTTATCGTTAGCTAAAACTATTTTCAGTTGAAATAAACTTCATATTGAAAAAGCTGAAATAAGACCATCAGATGAAAACAAAAATGAGAAAAAGTTGAAGTCGATGTACTAAAATTATTGAACTACAACTGAAATAAAAATAAATAAAAAATAATTAAACTACAATTTAAATGAAATAATAAAAGTTCATTTAAAATATTAATAAACTATGGCTGTGAAATTACGTGATTTTATAAATCTTCATAGTGAAACCTCTGTGAGATCTACCAGACTATCACTCATGAGTAATTGTCTGGTTCCCTTTCGTCGTTCTGCTTTTGGACTATCATCTTTCACAGTGAGAGCCACTAATCAGTGGAATGCCCTACCAGAGGACATAAAAGGGTGTAAAGTGCATGGTCTTTTTAAACTGAAGCTAAAATCTTTTTTAAAATTGAACCAATTATGTAACCATTGAGATTGTTGTAGTTGTAATTGAGTGGTTGACTGATTGATTAATTTATTTATGTTGTTCTATGGTCTTGACAGTATGTGTGCATCTATGTGAACATTGGTATTGTTTGTGTAATTGTCTGGGGGACTACGGATGAAAAATAGCCTCTGGCTAAATCCGGTACAATACATGAAATGGTAATTTTATGTTAAAAATTGTGCATGGTCCCTGCATAAATAAATAAAGAAAGAAGAAGAAATGATTAATCGCGGTTAATCGCATCTAAAATAAAAGTTTGTGTTTACATAATATATATGTGTGTGTAGTGTGTATAATTATTTTGTATATATAAATACACACACATGCATGTATATATTTAAGAAATACTTGCATGTATATACTTTATATATATTTATACAAAATTAATATTATACATAAATATAAATATTTTATATATTAATAAAACATTTTTCTTAAATATATACATGCAAAAGTGTGTATTTATATATACAAAATAATTATACACACTACACACACACATATATTATGTAAACACAAACTTTTATTTTGGACGTGATTAATCGCGATTAATTGTTTCACAGCCCTAATAAATACTATAATAGTTTATTAGAAAAAAAACTAAAATAGCACTGATCACCCTCAATGCACTTCTCGCTTTTGGCAGCCAGATGGTGTAGTTATGCCGTCTACCACTTGACATGCAAACCAGACCAAACTTTTTTATCTTTATATCAAACAATCACATGACGAACCACTGCATTTCACCTGCTCTGAACTATACCAAAGTAATTTCAACAATCTTTCTCTCCCTTTCACCTCTCAACCATCTGTACCGTCTGCAGTTCCACTCTCTCTCGCAGGTTCAGGTTCAGACTCCCTGCAGTCCGTCTGTGAGCCGGCAGCAGCAGTACCAGCAGCAGGTCCAGCTCCAGTTCCAGCAGCTGGCTCAGCTCGCCGCGCAGGCCCAGGCTCACATCGGCACCTCCTCAGCCCCGGCCCAGCGAGACGGCAAGCTCCTGGAGGTGATCGAGAGAAAGCGCTGCCTGTGTAAGGAGATTAAGGCTCATCGCCGGCCGGATAAGAGCTTATGTAAGCAGGACAGTATGCCTATTTTACCCAGCTGGAGGAGAACGCCGGAGCCCCGCAAGACTGGAACGCCGCCCTGCCAGAGGACGCAGGCTGTGGTGTGGGACACGGCTATCTGACCAAGGTAGAGAGAGGAGAAAGGGTAGGGAACATGAAAGTCATGACCGATAGAGACAGGGGAAGTGGAAATCCTTTCTTTTTTTTTTTCTTTTTGGTGTAAAAAGACAAAATGGGAATTTCGCGAGAATTGAGAGAAGTGGCCTTTTGAGTGAAGAGATTAAAATAAAACTGGAAAAACAAAGTGAGAGCATTTTGACAAGAGAGAATAGCATGATGTAGATTAAATCTCTCTGTAGAAGCAGGAGATAACATGTGTTCCCACAGTGTTTATGTGCCATATAGATGCAGCAGCCAACAACACACACACACACACTGGAGTCTGAACTCTCTCTGAGCTGCTGCAAATATAACCTGTGCTGCTGAGTTTACAACCCTTTTTGAAACGCACTGGAAACCTTTGGAGCATCGCAACGTTCGTACTCTAAATATAATCTGTCAGCAAGGAGAATAGACATGCTTTTTCCTCCAAGGATCGAAGAAATGATCAAAACTTAACGCGTCAAGAATGAAGAGACGCTGAAAGATCATAGTGGGGCTTTTCCTCATATCATAAACTCAGTGTGATTTTGGACTTGTGTGTTTTTACTGACCAGATTTACTCAGATATGCTGCTGTGTCCTGGGCATCCGCTACACTGATGTTTTTTTTACATTCCAGAAGAGAGAGTGTGCGTGTGTGTGCGTGTGCGTGCGTGTGTGTGTGTATCATGGTGAACTTTGAAGATGTATCTTTGCATCAGAGGTGTGTGAGGTTGGATGTAGACCAGAGAAAAGAGGAAATTCAGACACACAGAGAAAAAAGTTGAAAAGAGTACAGGGGAACGGTCAATAATACAAAATTCGACATACTGTATGTATAGCCTACACTTGCTTACACATTCAGACATGATGATGGAAATGATGATGAAGGTCTGTGTAGTACTGTTGTAGATTGTAGAGGAGATCCATTTTAAAGTCTAATTACTGCCTATTGATTGAGTGCCAATTTGCTGAGTGCGGTGACGCGCGTCTCTGAATCTTGATAGTATAAGAAAAGCTGTTCTGCATAAGTTGCGTGACTTTTGTAGCAATATTCGTTAAAGCAGGAAACTGATCATTTGCCGCAGTCCAATACAAAATAATGATGGATTGAAAAGATAATCAATAACACTTCAGATCCGCATTGCATTATTTTGCAAGGGCAAATTCACTAGAAGAAACTAGTGACCAGTAAGATCACCAGATGAGCTTCATTACAAAAACCATCATATAAAGAGAGTGAGGACCAATGCACAGGCTGCTTCAACACAAGGTGTCATTGTATTCGCAAAAAAACGACCATATTTATGAATCTGTTTACATTTAATCTGTATCTGAGCATATGCGGAGCTAACATCCAGCTGTATTTTTCAGTCCTTTTGGCAGAGTCAATCAACTGGGGTTTGATAAGATCATATATGTGTGTGACATATATAAAAGGTCTTTGTCAGTTGTATCTTAAGTACAGTAAGATTGAGCAATCCAGTCACCCTGTCTCTTAGAGAATAAAACGACAAAAATACAACTTTACACACT
The DNA here is from genome assembly GCF_988280905.1 of Pimephales promelas. Lineage (NCBI taxonomy): Eukaryota > Metazoa > Chordata > Actinopteri > Cypriniformes > Leuciscidae > Pimephales > Pimephales promelas. Next base: position 28,387,483 of record NC_142772.1, read on the forward strand.
GTCCAGTGCTCATGCACACATGCATATACACACGAACACACACACTCGCAGCGCCTTATTGGGAAAACATGCAGGGGCGCTCCTCAGACCGACGTTGGAACTTTCCGCACAAAACAAAGCGAACCACATGATATCGAGATTAAACGAGGAAAAAGTACACGAGTGTTAAAATCTGTAAAATAAACATGTACAACTATTGATTATGTAGCAATTATTTCCACTTTCATACTTGTAATCAATAAATATATTGTAGCATATAATGTATAAAAGTACAAGGTGTTTAATTGTTTTATAAAGAAATGTAGTAGTTTTATCTGTGGCTACCTGTCTACACTGTACTGAATGGACCGCTGAAAGGCGGACCCTCTCTACTAAAGGCAGTCTCAGACACTCTCACAAACACACACCAATGTTTGTTTTTTTCCAGTTAGTGTCATGCAAGTCCCTTTAAGCAACTTAAGTCTGATCTCATTCATACCCCACCCCGGCTCGTTGGAATATCAGTTGGATATTTTTGAAGTACTTCTGCTGCTATATTGAAGTTCTACTTTTGCTTACATATCCCTCACTGCTGGTTTTTCATTTCTCTTGTTCGTTCTTTTGAGTGCTCTATGATTTTCTTATTTATTTCTTTTATTTTATCTTTTTTTTTTGGGGGGGGGGGGGGCATGCAATGGAGTTTTGGGGAGGTGGATCCTTTTGTAACCGTTGGCAATTGAACGTTTCTCAGTTGGTTGTTGTTGTGGTTGTATTTAAAAGTTGTTGTTATTTTTTGAATTGTTAACAGCATCAACCTGTACAGTTCTCACCCTGGCAACACTACTGTCGATGTGATGGCAATGTTGCAGTGATGTTGCCAAGGGTTTGACATGCTATCACCACAACACCGGGGTTTCACTGCACCATTTGAAATACAGTCTTTATCAAACAGTAAGGAAGACCACAGTAGAGGAGGGCTGGCGCAATGCATGCTGGGAATTATTGACGGATTCCCTTAAAGATTCAGTTCAAGGTTGGGCTGCGTCCCAGTCTTTATAAATTGTGCCCAGTTTGTACTTCAGATATATTAAATAATCACCTAGTGGCAACTTATTAAGATGAAAAGGGTAACTTAAGTATTATTGGGTAAACTAGTTTACAGAACTGTCGGCTTTGCGTGTCTACATAAATGGTGGCCATATTATGAGTGCCATAATATATTGGTATGGTAAGATACGGTGTTCCTTGGAAATCACTGTAGTGCTATATTTGCATTGATATCGTCATGAAATAAATTTTATATGATGAACATAGCATCATGTGTGCGAGTGACAGTGTGTGTGTGTGAGTGAGAGTAAAAGAAACTGTTGAAACCCACATGGCTTTAATGTCTTCTTGTCCTGCAGTCTACTCATGATACGATCTATTGGATATCTGCTATCACAGTCTGATTCACTCTCTCTTTCAGCATCTAGTTTCACTGTGGGCAGTTGTTCCTTACTCAAGTGTCAGCATCATGAACACAAGGTGCTGTAAGAACAACAGTCAGTTGCAGAAATGTGTGGACTGATTTGCTGTTCACTGATGCCCTGTATCAAAGAGGCAGCTCTCATACAACTTCTGTTGTTCTACAGTCTCCTCCCTCGAAAAATGTCTGGGTTAAAAATAACCCAATTGGCAACCCAGTGCTGACTAAATATTGACAGAACAACACATGCTGGGTTAAATAAACCTGACATTTTAACTCAGCAGGCTGGGTTGTTGAGAAAACCCAAGATGTAGTCTCTCTTTTTTTGCTATTCTGGGTCATTTTTGCTTATAATTTCACCCGTGCTTTACTGTAAAACTATTCATTAAGAAATAATGAAGAACATGTTTAGACTGTTAAAATAATAATAATTTTGAATGCTTGTCAAATGACTTTTACAAAATGTGTTAAAATTGGCAGCACTGACAACAACTGCACATTAAATTTAAATGCAAAAATTATTTAGTGCTGACATCATAGTTAAATATTGTCAGTTTTAATAAATAAATAAAGAAGATTAGTTCTAAAACTATTAGCCTACATGTAACGGTTTAAATACAGTGACAATGTATTTTAACGTTCTAATTACATTCTTATAACCAAGTAAGAACGTTAATACAACGTCTAAAAAAACTGGACGTTTTGAATGTTCCTAGAACATTTAGAAATAAAGTTTTTATAACTTAAAGGGTTAGTTCACCCAAAAGTGAAAATTCTGTCAGTATTTACTCACCCTCATGTTGTTCCAAACCTCTATGTGTTTATTTGTTCTGCTGAACACAAAGGAAGATATTTGGAAGAATATTTTAATCAAACAGATCTCATTCCCCATTGACTACCATGGGGAATGAGATCTGTTTGATTAAAACATTCTTCCAAATATCTTCCTTTGTGTTCAGCAGAACAAATAAACACACAGAGGTTTGGAACAACATGGGGGTGAGTAAATACTAACAGAATTTTCATTTTTGGGTGAACTAACCCTTTAATGGGAATGTTATGAAATGTTCTTATAACCTAAAATTGACTGGGGAAGAGGAAAGATTCGCAATTGCATTGAACACATTTTAAGTGCAGGATTCTCTGAGCGTGTAACCACATGTCCAACTGATCTGAATCAGTTGTCCAATGTCCAACTGAACCGTGTCCAACGTTCCGCCATAGGTGATCACTTGCGCGTGTACGTCACTCATTGTTTACACAGAGATTTCGGAAGTTTTACCTTTCACTGTGAAGATCTAAACATATTTAGATATATGGGATATCGCAATGGAAGACGATTTCGGTATATGGAAATATGTTTAGTGAAAGGTAAAACTTCAGAAATCTCTGTGTAAACAATGAGTGACGTACACACGCAAGCCATCACTTCCGGCGGAACGCTGGACATGGTTCAGTCCGGTTCAGTTGGACATTGGACAACTGATTCAGATCAGTTGGACATGGCTGTGGTTACAAGAGGTAAAAACGATATAAATACTGTTAATTTTCTCACACAAACCGCTTGTTTCGTGTCTTAGTTTCTTGTGTACTTACATTTACGAGTCATTAAATTATGTTTAATTTTGACTTCTCTGTGCATGCTCTTCGACGTGGACCTAAACCTGAATTATATGACTGACAGACAAGAACGGTTTGACCGAAAAATGTCAAAATTGAAAATACTGTGGAAACAAAGACGCCTACATCTTGGATGCCCTTGAGGTAAGCTAAAACATATCAAAAATTAATTTCAAAGTGAACTATCCCTTTAAGTAAGCTTGACCATTTCTTGTGATGAGAAGAATTTATTGAAGGTTTGTAGCAGTCCTGCAGCAGCGATGTTAGCATGTCGCTTTTCAACAATATTTACCCAAAGTTCGAACTTTATACATGATGTGCTACAAACAATAGAAAACTGTTAGGGGCCTCCCAGAGGAGAAAGATCTACTCTGAGCGATGCTGATTCTTTGTCATTCACACCAATCAGTTTCTGTGGGCCATACACCTTGTAATAGAGTTAATTCCATCTAAAGCATAGTTGATTAAATCTAAGGCAGAGTCACAATGTAAATTAATCTGATGACTGAAAATGCAAGCTATCGGTGAGGTGGCGAGGGACAGTCATCCAGCCAATCATTTCATTCGTTACAAATGGAATAAGTAGATGTGTTTATAGAGAGTGTAAGTCCCTCCCCTCCACTTTCGGCTCATGGGACCTTATTTCAGGAAAAAATATGAATGGTATGGCGAGAGACAACTTATCTTTTTATTCCATCTGAACTGTGCCCTGAATTACACATATGATGTTTGTCAATTTAAAAGAATAATTATGAAAGTCGCAGTTTGTCATAAAACAGAAGAGTAACATTTAGTTTAATGTGAAAATCGCTCAATGAACAACAAATCCCAGGAAACGAAACAACAAGCAAGATCTGTTGCTCGTATGTGTGCAGTCTGGTACAAAACACTCAGGCATGACGGCGTAACGTTATGATCATAATGTAACGTTAGCTTCAGGAAAGAAGGCAACATTCATTGAGAGAAAATGTGTGCCTTTTGGGTTTGTAGTCTTTGTAATTAAGTATTTTTTACAGTCTTATACCTCGACAGTTTTACATCAAACTGCGCCTTTCTTGACTTTAAAATGTATCTTTTAAATTGACAAACATGTGTAATTCAGGGCACAATTCAAACAAGATCAAAATATTTGTTGTCTCTCGCCATTGACTACCATACAATATTTTCCAAAAATAAGGTCCCTATGGCGGTCGACCGGAAGGGGAGGGGCTCTACTGCAGCCCTGAGGACTACAGATACTCGATTTTTATTCTCTCCTTTTCAGAGTAGGCTACTTACATTTTAAGTATGTATTGGTGTGACAATATTTAAACAATTTGGGGAAAAGTATTTTAGAAAAAACCTGCCTACCCTGCCTTTAATCTAAGATTATGTTTTTTTTACAGGCGATAATTAAACTTCATGTAGGTTGTCTACAAACCGGAAGGTTGGTGGTTCAATCCCTGGTTCCACCTGACCAAGTGTCGAGGTGTCCATGAGCAAGACACCTAATCCCAGCTGGGTGAATGTGAGGCAAAAATGTAAAATGCTTTGGCGGCCATTGAGTCTGTGAAAGCGCTATATAAATGCAGTCCATTTACAGTGCATGTGATAATCGGAGCCCTTTGGAAGTCTTTGCGCATCCTGAGAGGACTTCACCTGAGACTTCCCATAGCAGGGCACATGAATGTCTCCTTGGCAATGGCCACATGAGATACTGACAGCTGACAGATGTACCTACAAATCTCTGCCATCACAGCCTTTACAATTTGTCACTTTGCTGAGGGGGCGGGGCTAAGTGCGCTGTATAGCTTGGCTATTGGCCAAGAGTGACTTGAGTGTACCCAGGGAGGGCAATTTTTTTTCTTTCTTATTTTTTTAGGCAGAGCTTACTGCAGTATAGGCATATTAGTGCTGCACTGCTCTCTCTCTCTCTCTCTCTCTCTCTCTCTCTCTCTCTCTCTCTCTCTCTCTCTCTCTCTCTCTCTCTCTCTCTCTCTCTCTCTCTCTCTCTCTCTCTCTCTCTGCGGAATGCGCACTGCACTGTTGGGGTGGGCAGAACACCGGGCGTCAGAGAGGGAGCGAGATTCACACACACTCTTATATTGCTTGAGTGCTCAGGGTTCGGCAGAGTGCCTTGAGAATCTCTTGTAAGCTACCCTGTTTTTCAAATAAAAACGTTTTCCATTGAGACCTAATAGCTCGTTTTTAACAATTTCTCTACAACATTCAAGGGCTGAATAACTCTTTATTACTCTCAAAGAGAGCGTTAGCCTCGAGGCGTTGACTCTGTGAGTGCACATTTATTTCGTCCAGCAAAATGGCAAAAGATGAGAAGAAGAGCGCGTGGAAAGAGTTCTTCTGGAACCCGAGGACGCGCGAGTTCTGTGGGAGGACCGCGAGCAGTTGGGGTAAGTCTTACACACCGCATTGATAGGATTACACTAGTGCATGTATGATAATTAGTTCCACATAATTTTGCATTATAATATGTAACTGAGCTGCAATCATTAGAACAGTGAGTCTCACTGTTATTGCTGAGAAGTTCACTGAACAGACACTGTCCGAGGAACTCCGGTTGCTTTGCCGGGCTATAATGCGTCACATGCGTTTCTTCTCATCGGCGTGTTTATGAAGCTGTAAAACATAATACGTTAGAAATTGTGTTTATGCTTGCCAAATTAATGAAATTGGTATGTAGGCTACGGATAGATAGATTCTGTACTCAGTGATTAGTATCTTATTCTGGATTTTTCGGACAGAAGTGTTGAATGCGCGGCATCGGCCAATGAATAGCGCGGAGAAAAGTGATGCGTCGAGTTACTGCAAAACTCCACAATGCGCTTCTGGCAGAACGTCTAAAGCTGGGGTGGGCAATTTCGGTACTGGAGGTCTACTGTCCTGAAGAGATAGCTTCAACCCTAATCAAACACACCTGAACAAGCTAAGGTCTTTAGGATTGCTAGAAAGCTATACAAGAGCAAAACTCCGCTGGGCAGGGGGCCACTGACCGAGATTACCCATCCCTGCTCTAAAGGCTTGCACATCAGTGTTACCTGAACCACATTCTTTAAAGAATAGTCTTTTTAACTGCAAAATGAATATCAAAATGCTGCTGTAGTTAAGTACCTTACTATGTACAGTTGTTTATTGAAGTTCAAAGTGTTAATTATGGTATAAGTTTTTGTGAAAGATTATAACAAGGCAGGGCAAATATAGTGACATCCTGTATAAGTGATGTTTTTGTTAAAAGTAAGAATAACTTTAATTGGAAAATTGGCATTTCCTGCTCAAACATAAAGGTTTTTTTTTCTTGGTAGCAGTTATGTAGATTGGAGGGTTTATTTTGTATTTTATAATGTTTATTGCATTATTTTACCATTGTGTGTTACCATTAGCTATACCCAAACAGTTGCTATAGAGAGGTCAGATTGATTAACTTTAGCAATCAGTTTGCCACCTTTATCACATTTGATCATAAGGCTGGTATAAACCTAATTTAATGACAGTTAGGAACAACTTATACAGTTACCAAATGCCAACCATTCAATTTTATAACATCATCAGCTAGAGATTGTTTTTTTTTTTTTTTTTAGGCAATGTACATTTACAATGTTCATTCTGCCATTTGATTTAAACCTGGTTAAACTTTCCAAATATACAAACCTAAATAGAAGTGAACCATAAAACAACTTTAGCCCATTGCCTGCTGCTGTAAATTGTCTTTTACAGTGACATTGGGATGATTTAATCTAGCCACGGGCCATTTTGAGTGTGTGCATGGGGGTTTGTGAATTAGTGTAAGATGTAATCCTTTACTAATAGGCTCATTGGTTCCCTTGGTGAGGCTATCATGTGGAGACGCAGCCTATTCAAGGGCTGTAGATTAATTCTGGAATTGAATGTATCTTTTAATCAGGGTGTGATGGCATTTATTGCCATCCAATATTGGGCATCTATAACTCAGCTGTCAATGCTATGGGATTGTGTGTGTGAGAGAGAGAGAGAGAGAGAGAGAGAGAGAGAGAGAGAGAGAGAGAGAGAGAGAGAGAGAGAGAGAGAGAGAGAGAGAGAGAAAGAGAGAAAGAGAGAGAGAGAGAGAGAGAGAGAGAGAGAGAGAGAGAGAGAGAGAGAGAGAGAGAGAGAGAGAGAAAGAGAGAAAGAGAGAGAGAGAGAGAGAGAGAGAGAGAGAGAGAGCACTTGAGTTAGAGAAATGCTAGGTCGTGCCTTCAAGACTTTCATGTATGCCAGCATATTTTGCTCTAGGGAGCTGAATGTGCAAGCACTTCACTGTGCGTGTTTGTGTGTGCATGTGTGTGCATGTGTGTGTGTGTGTGTGTGTGAGAGAGATGCTCTGAGGACTAACTGCCTAGTTAAGCCAGTGTGCTCTCTAAGACTCCTTAATTAGTCTATTTTTGTCTGTGCCCAAACTAGAGTGAACCTGGGTATGCTTAGATTCTTTAACAAAGTACATCCTCATTACTGGAGCTTAATAGTGACCTATGGAGGACGGTGGAAGCTGAAGCTACATGCATACAGCTGTGTCTTCTATTGAAACATCCAAGGTTGCTTTCAGGATTCATGGGGCACAGAGGGGTCAATACATCTGATAAAGGCACTTAAACCTGATCTCACTACAGCCCTCTGGATGGTCATGGACAGCCTGTGTCCCATCTTGTTGTTAAACATCACTCTTGCAAAGGCTGGTGACTCTTTAAACCACTTCTGAGAATTGCAGCTCATAATGCAGCATCCAATAGCAGAATATCTTGATGCCCCGTTCAAAGGAGCATTAGGGTTTGCCTATACTGTAAAAATATTATATGATCAAAACGTTATGACAACATATGTTTTTACATTGCTTTAACTCGTCAAAATAAAAAAAGTTCAACTTTAAGTACAAGACTCAACTAATTTTTAAGTTGAAATGACTTAAATTTAAGTGCAATCAATTTGAATGTTTAAGGCAGCAATGTTTTTTACAGGGAACGTTTTGGAGATATTATGGGACAGATATCAGGGGTTCCCAAGTTGTTTTATCAGCCAAAGACCCTTAGACATAAAATGTTTTCTTGAAGTAAATAATTTAGACTTTAAGTTAATATTTAAATAATTTAACAATACATTTGCATAAGTTTGCTTCTCTGATGACGGTTAACAGTAATGGCTAAGTAAAAAAAAATACAAATTAATCTTGCTTGGTAAGTATTTCGTTTTGACTGAGATGTTATTATGTAATTGTGTAATTTTACCTGCATATTATCCTTAATATTGCTCTACAAAAAATAGTCCACTACAATGTACAAAACAATGAGCCTTGCATGGTGAACACACTGTAACAATATTACATTATATTAATATGAGGTCTTCTAAGTTTCAGTTTAGTTTTCGAAGTTGCTATGGATGACTGGGAATGTTCAAATCAAGTATTCCAGAGAGCTAGTAAGTTATTTGCTGTAGTTACCCTGAGAAGTTTTTTTCTTTCTTTTTTTTAACCTGATCTAACCGTTATCTTTGTTGGTGTAACCTAATTGATTCTGTGATTATACGTATTTTTGCCTTAAATAAAATCAGTTCATTTAGTTACAATGTGAAGCACATTGTATTACTGTATTTATTTGCTTGCCTGCATTACGAAGTTCTTGTTGCCAAAACAGGAAATTGATATTCACTTTGTCTACATCACAGCTGCGTGTTCCTCTGAAGCTGTGTTTGATAGTATGGTGGCCTGGTAGGTTTGATGAATCAGAAAGGATGTGTGCAGATCTAAAGAGACTGTTTGTATGGGGTTGTGTCTGTATTAATGAACAGATCACAGCAGCACATTTTTCTCCTGTCTTTCAGGTTGCATTCAAATTAGAGGGAGGGAGACTTTCATCATGATGAGAGACAGATAAAGAAAGAGAAGAGCACCGATAGTGTATCACTCTCACCTGGTGCAGAATTGGCCACACACACACACACACACACACACATACACAGATCGCGAGGAGAGGCAGTAGCAGAGCTAATGAGGATGTACCAAATTTTAACCCTATAACCAAACCCAGCAAGTAATGTTTGATAATGCATGTACTTGGTGTCCTGATAGAGATGTTATTTTAAGGCTCTCCTGCTGTGAGATTAAGTAGTGCTTAATGATTCGAACATTTGGGATTTATCTCTCTGCATAAGGCAACGTTCTCACCTTATCTTTGCTCGCTTTCTGTCTTATGCATCGTTTGCGTCCTATTTCACTCTCTCCAGGCATATTAACACACACTCATGTGTAATCCTAGCCTGTAGAGTAACCTCACATTGCACTGCTGTTATTGATCAGTGAAAGCCTGTCTGTGCGGGGAGCTCCTGGATGCAACGGAGCGGGGGGGGCAGAGATCCGGTATCCCTCCTCCCTCGGCCCGGGGCAACCTGATCGACAGTCCCCAGGGGCCTCGCTTTGTGAAGCTCAGGTGTCCCGTAGCTTAATGAGCTCTCCTCAGGCGTACACACTCCTGCAAACATCCCTCATATACAGTACCCTCTATGGAAGGATAGAGCCTGATCTGATCAAAATAGCAACCATAAATTATATAATGCATTGGTGAATATGTTTTGAGGTAAATTCTTAGTACTGAGGCAAATGGAGGAGCTAGTTTTTATCAGAGAATTCTGGTAACATAACACTTTAGACAGACCAAGTGTCCTACAAGACAGTGTTGTAGTCGAGACCAGCTCACTCGAGTACGAGTCGAGACCGAGACCAGAGAGGTTGGGTCTGAAACCAGACTTAAAGATATCTTCAAGAATATATAAAATATTTGGTGGTAACAATAAAATAAAATTGGTACCATACTCAGTAAACCAAACATACCATGGAATCATGTAATGGTTAAAAGGCCACACAGTGTGGTAAAGGTAATTTGTGGTAAAAAACACTTTATAATGTGTTTAACGTTTTTATTCATGCTTGTTATTTTTTGATTCACGCTTATTATATTTTGATCTGTGTCCACGTTCTTTCTGATAATTTTGCATTATTTTTTTCAGTTTGTGCAATATATTTTTACATGTGTACGTTTTTGAATTAGCTTATTATTTTTTGATCGGTGGCCGCAATATTTTTGGTGGGATTTTGATCCCATAACGCACCCCAGATCACAACACATGAAGTGGGAGACTTTGCTTAAATTTGCTTGTGCTGATCGAACAGTAGGTGGCATCAAAAATGCTTTTTCTGTATGGCTCCTTGAAATGTATGGGGCATTTACATTGTCATTGTGCTATCTGTCTGTCAAAAATGCTTAATGCCATGCAAAATATGGGTTCATGGTGCCTAAACTCCAATAATTCCTGTATGCAGCTGTATTTCTTTGTCAATTTTAATGAATCAGCATTATTAGTTGTTGTAGTAGTAGTAGTAGTGGTAATAGTAATTATTATGATTAATATTTTTAATATTATTCACCTGTACTGTATGTGGAATTTCCAAGAACTTGAGTGCAGTATGTGTTGGTTTAGAGTTTGTATTTAAATGTGTGTGTCCATGTAGGTCTGATCCTGCTGTTTTATCTGGCATTCTACATTTTCCTGGCTGGATTATTTACTCTCACCATGTACGCAATGCTACAGACACTCGACGACCACAAGCCAACATACCAAGATAGACTTGCTACTCCAGGTGATACACACAGACTTGTTCCTATACATGTGGAAATCTTTAATAATACGTTTTTAAATTAAGCAAATTATAACCACTGCATCCTAATGTTACCTAAAGTTGTAATTGGTCAATTCATTAGCCTTTTTGATGTATAATAAATGCAAACATATTTCGGTCACAGTGATTGTGCCAAGCAAGGCATGTTCGTTGATCAACCTATTTTGTTGATCCTGTAACAACATTCCTGTCTGAAAATGTACCTATCATATCCTTACCCCTAACTTAACCCTATCCATATGTTATCCCTAAAATCAGAGGTAAATGTTAGGTGAATAACACTGATGTAGCAGCACCTAACCCTAGTTGTAAGCCTAAACTTGACATAAACTGTTAACTTGTCCCTCAAATCTGACTGGTTGATTGGAATGTTGATCCAGAATCATCAACGCATTCTCACCCCAAGGCGTCACCTTTTGACCATGCTTCAATATTTGACACTTTAGGTGCCCTTTAGAGTCAGTTACATGAGGATCCTACGGCGTCATCTAACTGGCACTAAAGGAAAAGTGTCAGGCAGGTAGTTTTAGGTCTGGGGTAGGGGTAGGGTTACACGCGATCCTTCTAATTGCCGCTAAAGAGCGCCTAAAGCGTCAGATATTGAAGCATGGTCAAAATGCTTCCCAAGGCGTCAGTTAGGTGACGCCTTGGGGTGAGAATCATGCTGTTCTTGGTGAAATCATGGTGACCCAAACATACACACACTCACAGACTACATTTGTGAACATTGCCTCTTATTGCTTTTCTGTTGTTTTTTAGGGATGATGATCAGGCCTAAAGGAGAGCAGTTGGAGATAGATTACACAGTGGAGTACACAGAGACCTGGGAAAGATATGTCCAGGCCCTCGATAATTTCCTCTCTCGTGAGTAAAGTGAGGTTTTCCAACAATAATATACTGTATATAAGCCTATTACAGAGAAACTGTTGCAGTTATTATACAATTATGCATCTATTTTACAAAAATAGGTCATGTGCTATTGCTTCTTTTATGCAGCCTACAATGACTCAGTCCAGGCCCAGAAGAATTACGAGTGTAAACCGGATCAGTACTTCATCCAGGCGGACAGCGGCAGTTTGAAAAACTTCCCCAAGCGTTCCTGCCAGTTCAAACGCTCCATACTGGAGGATTGCTCTGGGATCAAGGACCGTTATTATGGTTACAGTGAGGGCAAGCCCTGCGTCATCATCAAGCTCAACCGTGTAAGACGTCATGGAATAGAATGGAGTGAAATCTTTGTGTCAGAAATATTTACAATACTACAATACTATACCAGTAATGGTCAAATTACAGTTCATGGTAACACTTTAGTTTAGGGTCAGTTCTCACTATTAACTACACTTTTAATGAAAAGGGTTCTAAACAGAACCAAATCAGGGTTTTTCGGTTTGTCACAATAGTATAACCCTTTTTGGTGATAAATAGAACCCTTTTTATAAGGTTCCATGAAGAACCATGCTTTGAAAGTGCTATATAGGACCTTAGTGGTGGTATAAATAACCTTTTCAACAATATTTAACTTCATTAAAATATTCATATTATTAATATTACTATTATTTTTTTATAAATGATTTATTAATATATATAGTTTTTTTAATCCTCTATCTGCTTGGTCTTATATCTTGTTGCCTCTTTTAAGGTTTTACATAAAAACAGCATGTTATGTCAATTAGGTAGCTACTTTTATTTTTTATTGACATGGCAGGTTGTCAAAAATTACAGCCAACAGTTGTTACATTAATAAATAACTACATTGAACACAATATAGATGTCGTAGACCAAGTAGCTCGATTGAAAGCGGTAAGCTTGTAATAATGTTTTTAATTCCAGTGGTACTGGTGGATTTCCACAGGAGATTCAAGCATGTCTTTGTTACTGGAGGTGGAGATTTATAGCCTTTTCTCACAACACTTGATATAATTAAACTTATCAATTTGATAGCAGATCCAGAAAGGGTTCAAAATGACAATCAGTGACGACTGGAGACTCACCTTCTTTAAAATGAAAAAAAAAAGACTTTGTTCGGACTTCGGAGTGGCAACAGAAAAAAAGAGACTGCAACCAGACCAATGCGAAAACAAGAATATATATCGGAAGGACATTACATGTCGTCATGCAATGCTGACGTTGTTAACATTAACAATTTGAGAACCAAGTGTTATTTGCACGGTTTTGCGTGATATGATAACTTATAAGGGATTTTTAGATTTAATCAGCGTGATTTACTGCAGTGTCAGAACCAGAACGAAAGTGGATGTTACTTACTTGTTCAGATTACATTTACCAGTGAAAACAATTATGTTGGCCATACTTCCAAAAATAATTGTCTGTGATTCTGAATGCCAGTATCCACACCGGCACGGTGACTGACAGCTGCACACTCTCCTCAAACAATGTGTTCATCTGCGCTGTGCCGTGTCGAGGCACAACTCAAGTAAAGTTGATAATTTTGCGAATAACTGCAATTGCAGATTTCGAACAGAGATGGCGACAAAGAGGAAAAACTGCGGACTGCAGCTTTAACTGAACAAATCTGCTCACACTTACATGTTCTGTTAAACTAAAAAGAGACAAAGACATGATTGTTAGGAAATGATTGTTACCATTTTTAAAGTTAGTAGTTAGTTAATAGTGAGACTTGGGCCCTAATCTAAAGTGTTGCCCAGTTTGCAAAACATTGTAGGCTACCGTTCAGTCCTTCAACTGGCAAATCAGAAAATCAGAGAGTATTCCTGCAGACTCTCCCACCAAACCTTGCCAGAATGTTTTGGCACATCTTTGAAAATATTTTATATTACAAACAGTAAAAATACAAATAAATGTCTGATTTGAAACCACAAAATGAAAGATAGAGGCCTGAATGTTTATGATAGTTCATTTAGATTCATAATAAAACCCAATCTGACCTGTTGGTTCTTATCTGTGGGCCACTGTCTTTTTCTCTCTCATTTTAATCTTTCTTTTTTTGCAGGTGATCAATTTTCTTCCTTCTTCAAACAGCAACCCTCCTTACGTCACATGTGGTGCTAAGGTTAGAGAGCTCTGACACAGTCTCCCACTCTCTTCTTATCCTTCAGTCTATTAGAAAGGGATTGATTTCAGATTAAAGTTTCACGAGCCATTCAACAAGGCCAGCAGATTAAATTAGCCAGTAATTAGAACTGCGGCCATTCGGAGAAAAACTGCCACGACAGACTACGTGCTGCCGATTCACATGTAAATAAATGAGAAGATACAAACAGAAATGAGAACAATTTAAGAGACATTGGTGTGTTTCCCATTCATTGTAAGTCAGAATGCATTCAGCATTTATTAGTTGCTGCAAGATTCTAATTCACGAATGTTTAGTTTTAGAAAATGAAATAGTTTTAGTTAACCACACAGTTGATTGTTTGTATCCACATAGGCCTACTGTAGGTTAGTTTAAGTTGTTGTTACCCCGCCGTAATGTCACGCATTATCAGGTAGCAAACTTTGATCAGTATTGCATTGGAGCGGATGTTTTTTTATGCTGTTTTGAAATCAAATATGTTTGTGTTGATTCTGGCTATCGACCAGTGGTTTAATCTGATGGTGCCATTCAGACTCATGCAGAAATGGTCCTTTTTTCCTTTTAACACATCTTGCACTTTTGTCATCATGGACACATCATTCCTCCTCTTGTGTTCTGTATTGTTGTCATTTGATTTTGCTTTAAGTGTTTGTTCAATGAGTGTTGTTTTACACCATTGCTCATCATCTTCGTTTATGTTTCATGTGGATGATTTGTTTTGTTTTTTCTGTCTCATCTGTTCTCCCCATCCATTCTTGTCAGAAATACAAAGTTGGGAAAGACGAGTGGGTAAGAATAATAGACAGAATAAAGAATAATCATTTTAACAAGAGTATTTTACACCTTCGATATTGTGCAAGGAGAGAAAAATTGGAAGCCAGACTTTAGATTTTTCTCAAACTGACCAATCTTTAAGTTTAAAATCTACGTTTTCGGCAAAAGTTAAAATGATTATTCGTACAGTCAGATCATATGCTAGATAATTCCAGCATAAGATCATATCAATGGGAAATTAGTTTTTCTGTTCATTTGTTTAATATAGTAATAGCAGTTTTGGTAGGCTATTAGAACAGGTTGATACCCTCAGATCAAATGCAGAGCTGAGATTAACTGAATGTCTCCCTCCCTCTGTAGGCGGATGACACAGACAAAATTGGTGAAATGATGTACTTTCCCCCCAATGGCACCTTCAATCTTATGTACTATCCATACTACGGCAAGAAATCCCAGGTACAATGCACACACTCTCTTGGAGAATACACCTGTAAGCACACAGATGCGCATCTTGCGCGTACTTGAAGTCAGCATGAAATCAAAATTCACCCTATCTGTTTGATATATGCATGTTTCATTATTATTATCCATAGTGAATGACCATTTTAAACCAAAATGCAAAAACGTAATTTTCCGGTGTCATACATCTGTCGTATGCTGGAATTCTCCATTAGTCCACTTAAACCCCGCCCCTTTCTTCTAAACAGTATGTGACAAAAAAAGTATGTCGGAATTCATAGTACTCGTAAAAGAGTAGGCTAAAAGTATCCGTAGGAATGACCTACTTCTTCGGGCAAGATTTTGAAGTGTGCATACTATGTACACTTTACTATCTCATGAGGCCACATGAGAGGATTTATGAATGGCAGTGAAGCGATGCAACTAACACTGGTAGGTCACATGATAATGACAACATGCCGAATGCAGTATGTCCAAATTCATTCTACACACATTCATTAAAATAACCGTGATTTTAACGGTAAAATACTGTAAAAATGCTACAGCGCAAAACTATTAATTGGTAAACAGAAAATTTCCATACTATACACGGTAAATAACTGTGATATAATTTTACAGTAAAATACCATTAAATTTACAGTTTTTGAAAGTGAAAAAGAACAAATCATTGTATAATTTACAGTGAAAAAACGTAAATTGACACTCCCACAATTCCCTGTGTGACACTTCACATTTTATGTATTTTTGTTGAAATAACTATGGTTCCTTAAAGTTTTATTGTTTTTTTTTTTACATTAAGGTTTTATGTTACATTTAATGTTGTGAAATTAATGTTTATTGCATTTTTTTCATTTCATGTATGTTACCAACCATAATGGTGCTTAATGTTTGTGTGAATGACACTGTGCAGCTTCTTTAAATAAGTATTACTTTATATAAGTATTCACTTGTGATGAGCTGTGATTGCTCATGTAACTCTCATCACTGCTGTGATGATTGTTGGTTGTCAGTGTCTAAAACAGATATCAATATGTCAATAAGTTGGTAAATCATCATTTTATCAGAAAATACGGTATATTACTGTAAATTTTAAGTCGAGTCTGTAAAACCATTAATGTTCCTACCGTATTTTTAACAGTAAAGTTCTGACAACCACAGCTGCTGGTTTTTTACCGTAAAATTCACGGTTTATTTTTTACAGTGTACTTTTTAGTGGTTGTGAAGGAGTTACTTATTCAAAATAAGTACTCAAGAGATTATGTGCTTTCGGACGCAGCCGAAAGTGTCCAATAACAGAAGGCAACTGGGATAAAGCGAGTTGTATTCAGTCATGTGATCTCAACATCTCAATAGAGCTTTTATTAGGCCACTTTTAATAAATCAGCCACATCTCACTCTTCTTCTGCTGCAGGTAAACTACTCTCAGCCTCTAGTGGCCATTAAGTTCCTCAACATCACCATGAATGAGGATGTCAACGTGGAGTGCAGAATCAACGCTGACAACATTAAAGCGGGCAGTGACCGAGACAAGTTTGCTGGGCGCATTTCCTTCAAACTGAGAATCAACTCCAGATTTTAAATAGATGACAGTGTGTTCCTTTATTTTACACACACACTCACACACAGAGAGAGAGAGAGAGAGAGAGAGTGTATGATTATGCACAGAAGGCACAGCTAGAGACATAAAGACAGGCACGTCAATCTTCAGCACAGGCAGGAATAATATTTAAATATTTCAAAGCATTGTAATCTTTTCTTCATTTGAGACTGTTGTGAGGCTGTAGATAGTTATCAAGGTTGTGGCTTTGTGTGTATTAATGTGTGTACATCTGTGTGTGTGTGTGTGTGTGTGTTTGCATGTGTGAGTTGAGATATTACAGTATTTATTTTCTGAAACAAAAGTTAAACCGCATGCTCGGCTATGAGAGCTATTTATTAAATAATTCATTATTCTATTAAACAATCTTAAAAATAAAGGGACATCATTTTTTAAAAGGAGAAAAAGTCAGAACTTAAAAAATGCTGTATTTCTTCCATTAGTAGCAGTAATAATTTATCAGAAAATAATTATGATTTTAAAGCAGTTGTCTATGACTTAATGTGCTATGCTGGCAGGATCTCATGTTCGGAGTGAGATATCAGTTGTGAAGAGTGGTACTGAAACCTCTCCTCTGTCTGATTTGTGACTTTATAAGTGAAGAGGATATTTTATACCAACATGTAGATAGCACTGATCAAAGTCAGCTCAACATTCATCTTCAACACACATGAAAAATCTGATACGTTATGATTCATACAAACATTTCTGCATTTCTTTTGGTTTCGGCACTGACTGTCATATGCGTCACGTTTCATTTATTAGGAGGCGTGTCTACGTCATATCCGTCACGTTTCATTTATCAGGAGGCGTGTCTATTTAAGTTTGTTTATATGTATAAATAGATATTTTGCAGTATTTTCCTTTCTTTTTTGCATGTGTAATCCTAATTGTCTCATGTGGTGAGGTGATGTTTTGTATTGATTTGCACCTGCTCAGAGGATTACAACAGGCCTGGGTTCAGTTCAAAATCTGACAAAATAGGTAGAAAAAGTTGAATATGTGTGTGTGAGAATACGTATGGATTTCTACATGTGTGTGTGTGTTTTATTTTATTTTATTTCTTTTATGTTAATCTTTGTGCACAATTTACTTTCTTAATATTTTTGGATTTTGTTGTAAGTGATTCCATAGAGACAGATAGAGAGGCTCTAAGACCAGGAACAGCAGGCTTATGTCTCTGCTAATAGGGGAGACAGAAGTGAATCCAACCTAGTCCTCACCCTGCATGAGTCAATAAAACAAACAACAACAAAAACAAGGTCACCCACCTCATTTCTCATCATTTTCATAATCTCTTTTCGTTTTTATGTTTTGCTTTGAGCACATACACCTCATTCTCTGTGAGGTGTCTTGTGTTTCATGTTTAGGCTACTGTCTTACAGAGAAGAGAATGGATCACCCATTAGAATGTACACACATGCTTCTCTGTGTCGTAGTCGCTATGACATGAGTTTGTGTGTGTACACCTCCTCTAATGCCCTAATCCTTTAATCTCAATAGATAATCCAAGTATGGTGCTCTACACACCAACATCTATCTATCTATCTATCTATCTATCTATCTATCTATCTATCTATCTATCTATCTATCTATCTATCTATCTATCTATCTATCTATCTATCTATCTGACATAAGTTTAGTGTCTTCATTTATTGAAGAATATTTAAATTGAGTCACAAAATAGTTAATTACATTTGATCACATTCACATGTTGCTCTGTGATGTCTGTATTGCATTTTTTTTTTTTTTGTGCTAGGTAAGGATGTTATCTGACCCAGCAGAGAAAGCTTCAAATCAACAAAATGAAATATTCATTTACCTCAGGTCCCAGCTCACATATCATTACAGTAACTTGATCCTGTTCAATTATAGTCATGCACACTCTGGAGTGAAACATCAACATAATTCTAATTGTGCAATATAATTCCAATATTGTTCTAATTGTTTTTGAGGATGCTGTTCATTTTTAATACAATGCTTAAAAAGGCATGTAAGTGCATACTTTGTTGCTTGCAGGGAATGCAGGCTTGGAGATTTTGTAAACAGCGCCCCCACGCCACCAACCGTTTCTATAGGTGAACTACACATTTAATAGTACTAGCATGTGGATATCAAAGTTCACCCAAAATTATGTCATCATTTACTCACCCTCAAGTTGTTACAAACCTCTATGAGGTTTTTTTTCTCATGTTGTACACAAAGGAAGACCCATTGACTTCCATGTTTGTTTGTTTGTTTGTTTGTTTGTTTTTTCCTACTATGGAGGTCAATGGCTACTACCAACTGTCTGGTTACAAACATTCTTTAAATTATTTTATAGTTTATCAGTAGAAAGAAACAGGTTTGGAACAACTTGAAGGCAAGTAAGTGAAGACAGAACTCCATGTTTGGGCGAACTATCCCTTTAATATGCATCTTTTGAAAAGCAATATGTTTTTATTTTGTGTCCATTTCGTGTATGAAGAAGAGTTAAATAATACATGTTTATTTACCTTTGGAATGGCTGATCATGAAGATAATTATGTATTAGTAGCATATATTTAAATGATTAGATGTGTTTTAAAATCACATGCAATACAGAAAAGATATAAAAAGTATATTTTCAAAGAACCTATATTTTTATTTTTGTTGAGCATTTTATGAAAAAAAGCATGTACCAGCTGGGGAATGTATACGATAGATATTAAGCTTTGCAGTGCTTATAAAGGAGGTCACAAGACTTAGACCAAGAAAGTAAAGATTTATTGTCACTATAGTCTGCCTTTGAAATACTAAAATATATGCAACTTTTATGTTTCATATAATTTCACAGTGATAATACAGATCATAGCAAAGATGATTATTAACCATGTGAACTGAACAGCTTTTGAAAACAAGGTGACAAGTCATCCATCTAATGTATATGAAGCATATGAAAATAGAAAATGCTGTGGTTTGGATGTATTTGAACAGATGGAGTGGGTTGTGTAAACAGGCCCAGCAACAACACAGAACAAAACTGCAGTTCATTCGATATGGCTCAATGTTCAGTGGTTCACACAGAACTGGACATTGCACAAAGTGTGCTGAAATGTTTGATGAACTATAAGTGGGTGAAATTATATAGTCAGTTAAATTAATTATATGAACACCCTATATACGTTCAGACGCTTAATCTAATCTAATGTATTGAAATAACAAACTTAATAAAATGAACAAAAATACACTGTCTGCTCTTCATCAATAAAATCTGCATTAGAAATTGCACCAGAACTCAATTCTGGTGGGTTAAAACCAAGATTTCTTGGGTTTACATTAGTGATATCTGTTTAACTAAAACAGACTAATAAAGAGCAGAGCTGGCATACCCACACAATTGCATGCTTAGTAGTTTCATTGTCCATAAGAACATGAATGCCATCTGTGTTTGTGTAAGTTAGCCGTTATAAATAATTTTCATGCATGTTAGTAGCAGTGGTCATTATGCGAAACTTTATGAAAAACTGCCTCAGCTATAATCCGAATTATGGCCAATTTCATTGCAATAAATACTGAGTTTTGATTTGAAAACATTTCTTTATTTGCATGAGCTTTGGTTTCCTGAAATAATATGCATGTGTGACTCAATGCAAAGTTACATATCCATTTTTATGTTTAAAAATGTGATTCCATTTCATAAATATTATCATTATAATATCTCTAAATCTCGAAATATTTAGAAAGAATGTTTTAAGCAAAACGTTTCAGTACATTTTCAAGTTTACTGTTCAAAATTATTGTAAAGTAATATAATTTAGCCACATTTAGCCAATTTTAGCCACATTGAGAGGTTTCTGTAAACCAACCACTTACGTAAAGAAAACAAGTGAAATAAAATAGTTGCAGTGCTGTCTAGTTTGTCATCATGTCATCGTGCCAGAATAGATGAAGGTGTGTGTGAGAGTTGAATATCGCCTGGAAAATCATTAGGTATCAGTAGCACAGTTATAAAACTGAATTTGATAAGTATATGGATTGTAAAAACGTTGTTCTGCTAAAACTGAACTTACATAACAAAGTCTGTCACTTTTTCTGTGCCTGCATTGCTGGATCTTTCATAATCAACTTCAGTTATGGTGCAAAACGGCTAATGTCTTCACAAAATCAATGCATGTTTTTTTTTCTCTCCAATATCAGGAAAACAGATGACAAACTCCGAGCACAGCATGTTGACCAGTTGCTTAGTTTCTATAAAAAGTTATGTTAACAATATTAATTATTGATTTATATTCTGTATTTATGTAAATGGTCTTCTATGTAAATGTATATGACAATTACAATACAGAATATGTCTGCTGAGAAAAATCATCAGGTTTCTTAGAGGTGCTTTGATATAAAATAAATAATTAGGTGTCATTCAATATGATATAAAACAAACTGTACCTTATGTTCTTTATGCAATAATATATATATGTATGTATACAATTACAGCGTGGCATGGTTGTTGGTGCCAGACGGGCCGGTCTGAGTATTTCCAATGCATTCTCATTCCAAGGCGTCATATACTGACGCTTTTGCCAATGCATAGACATCCAACGCACATGGCACCCTTTAGCGTCAATATAACTCGCTTCAGTTATGGGTAGGTTTAGGTCTGGGATAGTGTTAAGGTTAGATCACTAGGAGGCGTCTTCTGCACCATATATATCTGCATCTCATATTGACGCTAAAGGGTGCCATGTGCGTTGGATGTCTACGCATTGGCAAAAGCGTCAGTATATGACACCTTGGGATGAGAACGGGCTGGTATTTCACATCTCCTCAGTTACTGTGATTTCATGCACAACCATTTCTAGGGTTTACAAAGAATGGTGTGAAAAGGGAAAAAGATCCAGTATGCGGCAGTCCTGTGGGCGAAAATGCCTTGTTGATGCTAGAGGTCAGAGGAGAATGGGTCGACTGATTCAACCTGATAGAAGAGCAACTTTGACTGAAATAACCACTCGTTACAACCGAGGTAAGCAGCAATGAGGCAACATTGATGAGGTAACCAGCAACATCATGTCTTGTTACCACTGTGCAGGCTGCTGGTGCTGGTGTAATGGTGTGGGGAATGTTTTCTTGGCACACTTTAGGTCCCTTAGTGCCAATTGGGCATCGTTTAAATGCCACGGCCTACTGTACCTGAGCATTGTTTCTGACCATGTCCATCCCTTTATAGCCACCATGTACCCATCAGGATAATGCACCATGTCACAAAGCTCGAATCATTTCAAATTGGTTCCTTGTACGTGACAATGAGTTGACTGTACTAAAATGGCCCCCACATTTATCAGATTTCAACCCAATAGAGCATGTTTGGGATGTGGTGGAACGGGAGCTTCGTGCCCTGGATGTACATCCCACAAATCTCCATCAACTGCAAGATGCTATCCTATCTATATGGGCCAACATTTCTAAAGAATGCTTTCAGCACCTTGTTGAATCAATGCCACGTAGAATTAAGGCAGTTCTGAAGGCAAAAGGGGGTCAAACACGGTATTAGTATGGTGTCCCCTAATAATCCTTTAGGTGAGTGTGTATGTATATGAGTTGTTTTAACAACTGTTTGTTTGATTTCTTTTTTTTTTTCCAGATTTCAGACAAAATTGCCCAATCCAAGTTGTCATGAATTTTGTCATCAATAATCCTTTTTTAGAAAACTGACCTTTCTTTGAAGATACGATGGAAACAGTAAGCCTTGTATTGCTCCCATTTATCCAGCTATGTCTTCATTCTCTTCTTATAAAGGTTTAAATTTCTAGTCTTGTGTTTTAGTGTTCTGTGCTTCAGGTTGGTCCCATTCTTATTTCCCTCGTTCTTTCTACACTCAGGGTAGATTCAGCATGCTGTGTTCCTTTAGAGCATCCTCATTTCTTTTGTACACTTCTCCTATCGCTCTCACAACCCTGTTCAGTATCACAGTGGCTTCTGCCTGCGTTTCCACACAAACCAACTTGTAGAAATAAGGTCGTTCAGGCATAGCAAGAAAGGCCAGCTCTGCTCCTTTTCTCACAAACCAGGTGTGATGTTGGGCCAGTGTGCGCTGGTAAGTCTCTTTGCAGAGGTCAGAAGGGCTACGTAGACGCTCTCCTTCATTTGCATCCTTCCCTAGTTCCTGCAGGAAGTTTTGCAGCCAGAGCAGAGCGCGGTGTAAGCGCAGAAGAGTCCTGCAGCCTGAGTTTGTCTGCTGGTGAAAATCCACTAAACCATTCTCCAACTCCCATTTAATCATAGACCGCACAGATGTGTATCCAAATGAGAAGCTGTGGTTTATTTCAGAGTAGCTAGAAGATCTGTTATGAGATGACATGACTGTGTCTCCTTGCTGAGTCATTTTTCTGTCTTTCATTTTCTTCTCTGCCTTTTTTTCTGCTTTTTGTGCCAGGTCACGAATGATGGTGGTTTTTGACTCAATTTCTTGTGAAATTAAACCCACCATTGGCCCCAAGGCTTCCAAAAACCTTAAATGCACAGAAAAGAGGAGAGATATTTTGAACATGCATGTTTATACTTTATTTATGATATTGTTATCAGAGAGTTGCAGTTCTCAGATTTGATTGGCCAGTTGGTGTTGTGAAAAGTGTAGTATAAACCTAACAAAGTTGAGAAGCCTTTAGTGTGACATTTGGGGCACAACTAGGGTAATAGTAGCCTTTTTACGAAACATTATGGTGAGCTTCAAATGTAGTACTTTTGCTTTTTAGATGCAGCTAGTAACTCTTTCTGCAAGTTCCATTGGTAATCCAGTTGGTGGCGACAAGTGACTTTTGAGTGAGTTGTTGAATCATTAATTTAACCGATTTGTACAACATTGTTTAATTCTGGTGATGAAACACCACTAATGTGTGATGCTCAGAGACATGCAACTGTTCATTCTTGCTTAGCTATTTGTTGGGGGGGGAAATGGACAAAATAATGTGTCTAAAATGTAAGTTATTCAGTACTTGTTTGTTGAAGTTTGTGTTCTTGATCGTGCTGCCCATATGTTATAGCTTTGGAATATGTAGCATAGCCTGCTATATGATGAGATTATGTCCGTTAACCTACCTGATAAGCTCATCCCAGCTTGCTAGGTACGGCTTTAGCAGCACATCATTGGCAGAGACTGGTGCTGCCTGCAGGTGAGCCAGCAAATAGGCAATTTGAAACCTCTGACCAGGACACACCCTCAGTGGAGCCTCACCTTTATCTGAACTATTAACTATAGCCACAGATGGAGGCTGAGAAAAGACAAGAGGTGGAAACGTAGAGTGGTGCAATAAAATGGGTGACAATAAATGGGCAAAGTTCCTGTTATCAAGCACAAGCTGAATATAACTGACAGCTTTGTGTTATATTGTGTTCTCTTTTATCTTTTACCATTCTTACCTTGTTTTTCAGGCTATAAGCTATCGAACAAGCACCCCAGTGTTGCTCCAGGTTCCCATCTACAATGAGAGACAGAGGATGAGAGAATAAAACAGTAATACAGTCAAATCACATAGTTTCACAGAGTGTAAGGATGGCCAAGATTAGCCTATTCGAGTAGCCTACTCGAACGTGACTATGATTATCAGTCATAAAAACGAGGATTGCCTGCCCCTGACTTAAAAAAAAAAAAATTCTCTTTTTTTTTGTTGAGAAATTGGTTATGCCGTAATTGGTTCTTGCGGCATTTGTGGTGGTTCCTGCAGTCTGATTTATTAGCAGACCCAGACCGACGAAATAAAGTGAAACTGGATTTGAAAGCGCTCACTGCAGTGATGCCTCGAATCACTTTAAACTAAGGGTACATATCATGCTTTTAAATCATTCCTTTTTACATATAAATCATACATTTGTGGTCTATATAAAGTGAAACTGCAATACTTGGGTCTGAATTCCTCATTATTATAACTCCACGGGCTATGAGGGGTATTATTTCTACCCCTTTTCTGATGTGCGTCTGTGAGCAACTCGTTTTGGAGCGGCCTCTTTAAATGTGAAGGATATGTGTCACCACGTTCTCCAGGTTGCCGAGTTCACACTTGGTTCAACTGCACCCCGTTCGGCCATTTTTGTAGTTTGATTGGAGATATAC
Organism: Pimephales promelas; assembly: GCF_988280905.1. Classification (NCBI taxonomy): domain Eukaryota; kingdom Metazoa; phylum Chordata; class Actinopteri; order Cypriniformes; family Leuciscidae; genus Pimephales; species Pimephales promelas. The sequence goes on from NC_142772.1 coordinate 28,412,169, forward strand.
GATTATATAGTGTCAAATAACATTTTTATTCCCACGTTAACAAAATGTCAACAAGGGAAGACTTGTCCATCAAAACAAACAGTATTTATATCATTTTACCTCTTGTAACCACAGCCACGTCCAAGTGATCTGAGGGGACGGGCGCTTCAGTCTGCACATGCGCCGGAAAGCACCGGAAGTGATCTCTCGCGCATGTAAGTCACTCATTGTTTACACAGAGTTTTCGGAAGTGTTAAAATTCACTGTGAAGATCTAAACCTATTTGGAAATCGCCCGACTCTGGCTCAACTATAAGTTTATCAAGCGACGAGAATATAATTCAAGTAATTATTCTAGTGATATGTAGGCCTAATGCTAGATAAGGTTTGCATTTGTAACAGCGTTTAGTTACGGGAAAAAGGAGGCAGGAACCGGCGAACATTCAACAAGTTTAATAATAAATAAACAAATCCAAAATTGAAGTATAAGCCAGCAGCCCCTCATGGACAACACGCAAAACAGAACATAAAATCACAGCGTAAAATCAGGCCTGTTCCTCTCTCCACTGTCATCGCTCCTCCTTTATGCCTCCGCTCCTCCGTGAGAGATGCGAGACCGGTGCGTCTCACAGGTGTTGTTCATTATCACTCACGCCACAACATTATTTCAGCAACATGACAGTCAGTGAATTAGCAGGTTTCAATTGTTGCTTTGCACAGTGCGTGATATTTTATCTACATGTAACGCAGCTAGAGTTTTGATACCAAGACAATGGGCTCTGCCTAATTCTTTCTTTTTCGCTTGTTTATCATCATGATTTTTTTCCTTTTACCATTCTTTGTTTTATGAGCAGGTGCCACTCGAGAAATTGGCAGTTTGGGTTGTTTCTTCACCAGCACAGCTGCAGCACACCGGCAATCTTGAGTTTGGTTTGAATGACGGTATACTGTGCAAGGGAGGGGTGTGATCAGCACCGCTTACACAAGCGTGATTGACACTGCTAAGACACTCCTCCTGGCTCTGATTGGTTGTTTCTGACCGGATCGGTGTATTTCTGCAAATGGCAATAAGACCATTTTGTAATGTTAGGATCTAGGAATAGGATTATTAATCTCATTGGAATGTGAAGACTGTGCTTTAATTTACTGGAGATCACTTAAAGGTGCAGTGTGTAGATTTTAGCATCATCTAGCGGTTCGGTTGTGAGTTGCACTAATGGCTCAGCTCAGTAGCTACGGTTGCTAAAACGGGACAAACATCTCGTCACCTGAGACAGCAGAGAATAGCCATAAGCCAAGTTTCTGTACCACAGTCCATTATAAACCACATCATGAATAAAGTTTACAAAGCCATAGTCAGGTGAGGTTCAAGGGTCTTATTATATAACATAATAATAGTAATCAGCAGGCTTATATGAGCTGTTACTGTGGCTGAGCTGGTTAAAGCGTAAAGCATTGTTTATACTTGACACGTCTGAATAAATGCAAACCTACACGTGGCAAACATTATGTGATTGGCATAGAGCGTGACCCCATTTACTACACACAAATAAAAAATAATAACAATGAATAAAAATATTGTTTTTTTTCTTCTGGTTTTGAAAACTCTTCGCAATCGACTTAAAATGCTTCCAAGATCTTCAATTTTCCAACTCTTCGCAGTCGACGGGTTGGTGACTCCTGTAACGTTACTGTTTTACAGTCAATAGTACTAATCAGCTGATTGTCAAAGCCATAACACAGCGAGGGAGAAGTTACATGAAACAATCCAATTACATATTTTATACCACTGACAAGGGAAAAGTCACTACTCATAGTGTATGGCTAGCCTCTAGCTTTCTGCTGCTTCTCTTTCAAGGAAGTAACGAAACACGCTCTGTAGAGCAGTTTGTTCACTGTCGACTACGGTAGAAACATGACGTCACAATATGTCAACACGGTTATATATGCCCACGGCTATGTAGATATAAATGTCTCATTCTAAGGTAATAAAAAACATTACGGTTCATTGGGTAAGGTCTTTATACACCACTGAACACAGTAATGGATATTGCATTTCTGTCGATAGATCCTCAGAAATATTACACATTGCACCTATATGCTTCAAATTTACCTCAAGCAGCTATTCCTTTTAGATGTTTCTTTTCCGACAACATTCATCTAGCAGTGATATGTTTATGTTTTAATAGAGATGCGTTTTTGTGTCATTTTTTTTTATTTTTCAACATTCATTTTCGTTAATAGTCTTAAAATATTTAAATTTCAGTGAGAGACACGCTATCCCTCCAAGTTAGCCTACTCGAGGCCTGCTTGTTTTTTGAGACCTGTCAATGTGAGAAAATGTTGACAAAAATGCCCATCCCTAGAGGTCAATAAACTGTAGATATCACTGACTTGCATGAGATAAAGTAATCAATTGTAAATATTTATCTGAATATTAAAGGAATAGTTACCTCCAATGCAAAACCTGTCATCCTTTACTCATTTTGACTTAATTTTTTTTCATGGAAAACAAAATTCTGAGAGTTGAACTTGAGAACTAAATAATTTTGTGATCGATCATTAAAAGATCAGACTCAACAAAGTTAAATTACATTTTAAAGTTAAATTCATAAAAATGGTGTGCTTTGAGAGTTGAAAATATAGAGCTCCAACCCATATTCATAGTCTAAATTGAACAAAGTCAGTGCATTGGCTTGAGACTGAAATTTAAAGGGGACTCAGCCCTGTTTTTTAGTTGTGACATAGGCTATGTATCAGTCTACATTACACATAGTACTACTACTAATAAAAATAAGTGCACACTTCTCTTTGCGCAGTGCAGTCAGTCTTTTGAAAAGGACACATATCCTTATCACACTTTGATTTTAGTTTGTTTGACAGCAATGGTGCAAAAGACAACATTAAAGACCTTTTATGTTTTTATGGGAAGTTTAAATATACTTTCTGGCTGCCACCGTCTAGTTAATGAATGGGAAGCACTGAAATGTATTTGTGGCGGTCAATGTTGATATGTGGCAAGTCACCACTGATAAATCAGTATGGAAAACACTGCAGCTACTTCTTTCATGAACTCATATTTAAAATACAAAATAAGATAACATATCTAAGCATCTGTTCATTGATGAGTGCATTGTAAAAACAAATATGATCATGATGAGTCAGGACAATGTTTTTACATTAACATTAAAATACTTTAAGCAACTTCAACTTGCTATACAAGATTCAATTCCATTTAAGTCATCTTAATATAATTTAAGTTGAAATTACTTGAAAATGAAAATTACTTGAAAATTATACAAAAATTTAAGGTAGCTGAACTTAAGTTTAACTTTCCAGTGTGAAGGTCAATCAGCTGTGCTGTAACAGTCATACAGAGGGACAAGTATAACTCAATATCAACAAAAAAAAATTATGTTGACAATTGTAATTACATATTGATGTAATTACAAGCTTTGTTAAAATGAAAGGAAAACAACACTTCAAAAAAGAAAATCTATTAACCTGACCCCACAGCTTGTGTGCAATAAAATCTGACCTATAAATCAATTGTACATGCACAAAATATATTACACCGAGTCTGCTGAAGAACAAAACAGAACAAAATATGGAAAACTTACGTATCCACATGGAGCCGAGCAAAAGAATGATGAAGACAATAGCAACACATGCCCTGAATTTGACTCCCATAATGATCCACTGTCCTCCTCTCCGCTGCGTCTCCTCGGGTGGCCTCTCTTTCCTTCTCAGTCTATTCACCCACACTCTATCCTCAGCATCTCTACACCACCACCACCACCACTGCACTCAGTACCTTTCCTCTCTTACACAGTGTGTTTTTGATTGTTTCAATCTTTGCTCAAACTCAAATTGCCTGGTGAATCCTTTCTCTCATGTTTTTACAGACGCAAGTTCTATGTAACTTCCTGTTACTCCTCTCTTTCTGCAACGCCAGTTTAATCCACCAGCCTAACTAATGCTAAATTGTTTGTTTTTTACATTATGTTGTTTTTCTTTCTCTCATCTCCTTTCCTGCTCTCTCTGTTTTGTCAGTCTCCAATGATGTTGGTCAATCTGAGAGTCCATAGATTAGTCAGGAACAACAAATCACTCCTTATTAGGCAAGCCCTAAGCAAACTGTAGTAACCTTTACACCAACACGTACAGGCTACACACTGGTACAACGCGTGTCACAAATAAATTGTGAAATCCTTAAATCCGCAAGGGAAGGTCCTGGTTTTTATTTGTCCAATCTCTCAACGAAAGAGAGAGAGAGAGAGAGAGAGAGAGATTTCCATCTTTGACAGAAAATAGGGACTGTTTGAAATATTCAAATGTCTCATTCAAATGTTGAATTTAAATGAGTCACATTCAAATGGCAGCTAAGTAATGTTGTTGGTTTTTATTCTTTAATTACCTTCAATTCATATATTTGTATCCTTTCACTTTCCAAAGAGAACATGATGATTGTAAATTTAGAATGGTTGAACTGCATGACAATGCCAATGTTAATCAAGTCAACACTGGACAGTCACTCTGACCTGAAATGTCAGTGGCACCTTAAAAAAAGCTGTCATGCCCTAAAAACCTCACCACACTGGTTTGAAAGAGTAAGCAAGAGTAAGCATGACTGTAGGCATTAGCAGTCTACTCAAGTTATCTGTTATAATTTATAGACCTCAGTCAATTTACACAAAGGCAATCATAGTAATATCAGTGATGATATTAGAGACTCCACCGCAAGACATAGCCTTTATTATGATAAACAGTAAAAGAAATGGACACAGCGACCCCATTGATTTCAGAAGACTGAAGCCAGATTTTTGCACTTCCTGTCTGATGTCTGAGCGACTGCGCACACTCTCAGAAAAAAAGGTACAAAAGCTGTCACTGGGGCTGTCCCTTTTTTGTACCCAAAGGCTGCATATTGGTACCTTAGTGGTACATATTAGCACCTAAAATGTAAATATTAGGACCTAAAATGTACATATCAACACTTAACATGTACATATTAGCACCTAAAACGTACATATTAGGACCTAAAATGTACATATCAACACTTAACTTGTACATATTAGCACCTAAAATGAACAAAAGTTTACCTTTTGAAAAGCCCCAGTGACAGCTTTTGTACCTTTTTTTCTGAGAGTGCAGGCTCAGACTGAGCGTGATGACAGTCTGACAGTTGTAAATCTTCTAGTAGCTGTGCCAAGCCAAAACGTTGTTGAAATATTTTGTCCCGTTGCTTTTATGGACTCTCAATCTGGGCTTCTCCCTTGACTTTATGCCTTCATGTCCCACCGATTGCCTCATAGACAGTAAAAGATTGTCTGCAAGCTTCTCCTCCTGTAACATGATGCAATCTTTAACCTATTTTTACAAAAACAGCTTCTACGTGGCCGCAACGTAAAATACAAAGTAATGGAGCCTTTTATACATTGTCGTGTTTCTTTAGAAATAAATAATGGACAAATGAAGTCTTTGGACGCCTCAGATTTAAAGTTATTCACTGTCAAAGTGACGCCAAAATGAATGGGATTCAATGGGATGCTAATAGCAGGTGAAGTTCTGCTAAAATGGCGGCTCCTGCGAGGCTTTAACTTCCGGCTGATGGATTACCCCCTTGGTTTATTATGGATATCTATGAACCGACCGCTCTCGGACACATTTCTAACCGCATGCATCTTGCGGTGATCACCGGTGATTGGTTCTGCGCAGATTTTGCTCATCTTAAACAAGCCTATAGTCATTTTTTAAGGGGTGGTTGCTTAAAGGCTTGTCATCAAAAATCTGCACAGAACCAATCACCGGTGATCACCGCGCAAGATGCATGCTGGTTAGAAATTTGTCCAAGTGAGGTCCATCCAAGGCATAGGAGGCAAGGTGCATCTCAAACAAGTCTATTTGCATGCTTAGCTCAATTGGCCAGCTGTCCCCAGCTGGCGTTAGCCCATAAGATTTCAGCGAAAGTGAAGAAGGGAGGAGTTCCCATATAGGCCTATGTCACAGCTGATGTAATGTTGAGTTACCCCCTTGAAAGGGAACTAAAATAACCAGGTCAAGTAACATATACCTTTGTGTAAACGTACCATCAGTCTCCAAATTCGCTCACACATTTTCATCTACTCCTTCAAGTGAACTAATGGACTTTTGACACAGAACCTGAAGGAAAATTGACATAAAAGTAGAATGAATCGAATTAACACATTTCCCAACAATGTTTTGAAGATCATATAATCTAACTTTTTTTAAATCTACGACTTTTTTTGGGCTACCACAATAATTTCAAGAACACATACAGCAGTGATTGTAGGGGCCCACTAGGGGTCCTTATTATACAACCAAGGGGCTGCAGACTTGAAAGGTATTTAACTTTACTAGTTATTATTTATATAAATAATATAACTATAATCTATAAATGCCACAAAAAAAAAAGACAAAATCAAGATGTAAATTGCCACATATTTCTTTTAAATAGCTACTTTTTTATTTAAATAAACATACAATTCTTGAAATTTCTGGAATCCCAAAATGATGGTTAATAATTGAATACATCAAGAAAACCATGCTACGTGCAAGTTGTTCTTCCTGTGTCTAAAATGCTGCAAAGAATCATTGAAAAACCTGTCTTTGAGTGTAGCAGAGCTCCCCCTGCTGGACTATTTTTAATTCATTCATTTATTTATTACTTAAGAAGTACTAAGAATAAATGTGAAATTGAGGAGGAGCAGGTGCAAGCAATCCTTGTATCTACCAACATTTGTCCAGGAAGATTTGTACGAGTGAGGTCGTATGAATTAGTACGAATTAGCCACTTTTGAATCACTCGTACGAATTCGTACGAATTGGTCGTGAGATAGGGTAGAGGAGCAGGTGCAAGCAATCCTTGTATCTACCAACATTTGTCCAGGAAGCTTTTCATTTGAACAATTTGGGAGGTTTGCTACATGCTCATGGTGAGATTAATCCAATATGATCAATACATTTTAAGACACATTTAGAAAATTAAGTCAAAAAGTCACTGCTTATGACACTTATCACATGCATCGGTTGACATTCTCATTTGGCAAAGACAGTGTGTCACGTTTCCCCGGATGTGGAGTTTCCGATTACTCACATAGAACACGGTTCAATTTCAGGTCATATTAATAGTACACAAAGGAGACAGGAATTCATGCTCTGGAAAACCCACCAACAAGCTTTGCAATCCAGTAACACTTAAGCTCATGTACCTTGTACCACTTAAACCCAGTGGCCAGCATCTGGCCAAGCAATGCGTCGATGCGGCTCATACAGAATGTAAATAAAACATTCTGTAAAACACTGTGTGGAACCGCTTTGGTTGCCTCCAGGAACCAATTTTTATTCATTTATTATTATGTTATTATGGTTAGCATTAACTTCTATTATAATAAACAAACTGAACCAAATACAAAATAAGAATTGTTTATTACAGTACATATTTTAGATCAATTTTAATATATGAAAAGAAGCTAGTAATAGATTAATATCAATGAATAGAATACACAAAAAATACATGAAGCAACATGAATAATCAACTATGTACATCACTGTAAAAAAAATATTTTCAAGATTTGTTATCACAACATTTTTTCTTTAGTCAAATCAACTTAAATCATTTATTTAGTTCAGATAACTTAGTATTTTGAGTTTCTGATGATTAAATCAATCTCCTTCAGTGTATCTCACTCACTTTTTCCAGTTCAATCAACTTAAAATTTTAAGGCAACCAGGTTACTTAATTTTTTAAGTTAAACCAACAATATTTTTTTTACACAATAGGCCCGGGTATACAAGAAAAGACATCTCAACAAAATGCATGCAAACACATATGTTCCATTTAATAAATCAATGTAAAAAAGTGCATCTTCACGTAAGTTGAGTTGTGTTAAGCTTGTTAAGTCAGATGTTAGTGTTCCCAAATCCAAAAGATCAGATGCCATAAACAAACAACGGTGAAATGTTATGCCCTAAATATTACATGATTAACTAAATGTATTTTCAATTGAATTGAATAATATGCACTCATTGTGCTGTAAAATTCCTGAAAATCATTTAATCCTAACTTTTATCTCTATACTGAAATCTCAGATAGTTAGTTATTCAGCTATTTTGAATAGTAAAATACTGAAGCCTGGATGCTATGATACTGGAGACTGTATTGTGCTCATAAATGGTTGTTGAGTATTCTCGCTAAACAAGATAGATGGTTAAGGTGCTGTACAATTATCTGTTGTTCTGTGAATTTTCAGTCATTTCAATAAGAATCCACACGATCAGCAATGTTGTGTGTGGTCAAAAATGTCACTATGGGACCAAGTTGGTCACTGTAATTCGCTGGGTTTGACCAACAGAAAGCCGCTTGGAAGTGACTCCTGCGTGTGCTGTCCTCTTTGCTACACTGATGACAATGTACTTTTTTTGCCTGTGTATTTCACAAAATTCACAATTGTGTCCGCACCTTCACTCGCTGCAACATAAAATGCAATCAACAATAAAATCTTCACAAGGGACAAGGGAGTTAGAACAGTTAAAAGATGCAGCAGCTTCATTTTTTGTTTTTCCTCTTTTCTGGTGGACGGTCCAGGCACTTCAATGATTTCAATGATTTTAAATTTCTACTGGAGAATTTGTATTCTTGTTCAAACTTGTATTTTAGCAACAGAGGTCCCTGCAAAGAACAAAAAATACGGTAATTAATGTTATTAAAGTGATAGTTGTGAACTTAAAATAATTTCTTCAGCTGACATTCCTAACCTGTTTGACTTTGTCTGTGGACAAAAAGCAGATCTCGGGCATAATGCAACCACAGTCACCGTTCACTTTCACTGCATGAAACACAAGCAGAACAAAATTGTGAAAATCATTCATGAAACCATTCTTATGTACACTTGTCTAGTTCAATACAATGCAAAAATTTGATTAGTTGTCTGGTCAATATTAGACATTCATGATAAATATCTATTCTGCATGCCTTAAGTGACCAGGAACACATTTGGAAGATTAATACAATTACTTTGCAAATAATCCAGTAATCTTCTTTTTGCGGCTCAGTATATTTTACAATTATTTTTGTTCTATTTTAATTTATAAACGTTTATATATATATTTTTTTTTTAAACATTGCAGTGAGCTAAAAGTGAGTGGGCAAGAAAATACTGTTAAATTTCAGACATGTTTACTTTTAGAGATAAGATTAAGATAATGTAGATAAACTGTAGATAAAATGTAATTGAGGCAATCCCCCCCCTCCCCCCATTTTTGTTAACATAAAATTATGTGGTTGTGCACTTATTTTTTTAAAGTTCTGTGAAAACTCAAAACTTTGTTATAATAATTGAGTTGCCTTAACAAAAAACTGTAAGTCATATTAACTGCAAATATTTGCTGAATTGAACTGTTATCAAAAGGTACAAGTAGCAGGAAATCCAACCTCTTTTAAGTTCTGTAAAATTGTGACTTAAGTTAATCAACGTAAAAAATTTGAGGCAATCAATTCGGATTTACTTATTCGGGTTTACAGCTTTGAGGCACTTAAATTACATTTTGAAGTTCCTTGAGTATCCGACAGGATATTTGAGGCACCTTTAGTTTTTATTGTGTAGTGTCAGTTATCATAGTGTGTGCTGCTGGACCTATAAATCATTTAAAACCTGTCATGCAGGACATTTTGTACATGAGCTCACCATTTAGACATCTCTTATAGATGAAAGATACTGGTTTGATACTGAGCTATAATATTATCTGTCCCCTACCCCTACTGCCAAACCCATATTGCATTTATAGGGGTTTTCCTCATAAAACATGCCAATTATTTCAAGTTTTATATTTGTTTGAGGACAAATGGTCCCCATGTACAATGTGAGAAAGAAAAATCTGGCAAAAGAAACTAGCATTTTTCTGCCATAAACTAACTTATCTGTTAGTTTACGTTATGTGTAATTGAAAATACAAGTTAAACACCAGTGAAAAAATCAATACTGAAAAATCCTTCATGTTAACATTGGAGCCTAGACTGTTCTTAGAGTGTAGGCAAATAGGCTAATACAACACAACACACCATTGGCTCTATAACCCCTGCATTTACTTTGTTCCAGTGATACATGGAGCAGAGCCCTGGTTATTTATACCCATGTACATGGGAGACATCAACACTATGGCCCTTAAGCCCCCCTCCCCTCTCGTACACCTGTTGACATTGCTTATCATATCTTCAGACTGAAACACTATTCCCTTAGGCTGAACAACACTATCAATAACCGTTATACGAATCGTCATTAATCTATTACGATACTCGAAATGCCCGACTGTAAGCATCATCATGAGCTCGCGCAGCAGTTGAGTGACCCAAAGCGACTGGCACTTGAAATTTACACTCATTTCAGGATGTTTTTTGGCTCTTTTCATAATATCTGAGACCACTTACAGAGATGTGGCTTACCTACATAATATGGGTGGCAAAGGGTGGCAGCTGCCATCCCTGGGATACAGTCTTGCCACCCCATTTATAAATCAGATAATATGTTTTAAGTATATTTTGTTCATAGCCTACACGCTGAAGGCCAAGGAGACCAACACAGTCTCATGAAAATGCGTATTTATACCACGAATGTCATTTCTCGTGGCATTTATATGCCAAAAATGTTTTTTGCGTGTAAATGCTATACGCACAAAAAAACCCTGGGGTAGGTTTAGGAGTAGGTTTAGGGGGGAGGGGTGGGAAGTTTGTGCATATTACCAACACATTCTCACCCCAAGGCGCCACCTTTGACCATGCTTCAATATCATCTAACTGACGCTAAAGGGCGCCTATAAAGCGTCAGATATTGAAGCATGGAGAAATGCTTCCAGAATGGGCTGGTATTACACGCCAAAAAGTGTGTATGCATACCATATACAAGAAAAAACAGTTTTTGGCAATGGCACGAGAAATGACATTCGTGCTATAAATACGAACGAGACCCACACCACACTCTCAAACAGAAATCGTCGATTTAGAATCCCCTCCAGTAGGCGCAGTATTGCCAACTTAGCGCTTTTGTCGTTATATTTAGCGACTTTTCAGACCCCATTAGCTAATTTTTTTAAAGAAGATTAGCGAAAAATCTAGCGACTTTTTTAGACAAAGCCCAGTAAACTCCAAATGTTGCCAGTATTATCCTGCGAGGGCGAGCTCTCCCTGCCTTCTTTCTGCATCTCTCCTGTTCAGTGAATGGCTGAGAGGATTTTCACAGACTTACTACTTATCTGCTTCTCTTTTGTTTTATATTTCAAGAATTTAGTTGACCATTTTAATTTCCTTTTTTTCTTGTGCGTATTACTTGTAATCACAGAGCTTTCATCCTGTTCCCGAGCTCTGTCAATTCAGATATTTTTAACATACAAAATGTTAACATACAAATGTTGTGGACATATAGGCTATGCTATGATATGTGAGCAAACACATTTGGTTAACAAAAATTCTATATTACAATTCTGCACTACATTCTACATGAACACCACCAAAGTCTTCAACCAGCAGAAATTGGTCAGACTTGGTACAAAACTGTCGGTTTATTGAAGACTGGTATTTCATTCAATGTATCAGTGCCATGACCAAACTTGCAAAAATCATGATCAAGAGAGAACAAACGGTAACATTGTTAACAGCTGTTCATGGGAATACACAATAGTAGGCCTATGTATCTAGTCAAAGTATTTACATTTTACTTAGGATTAAGATTCAATTGACATGGATGGATGAATGAATTGTACGACAGGTTTTAACCAACATGCTAATTTTTACATTTGACAAAACTGCATTTTTTTAATCTCCTGTGGAGCATATACCCCGAAAACCCCCCAAGAACTGCTTTTTCACAAAGTACAATTTAAGTATAGACTTGATGTTGATTACACAGTAAAAGGGTCCACAAATACACAAATTAAGACCCACACAATCCAAAAACCCAGCTACATATCTGATTTGACTCCCACTCCGTGTTATAGCCTAGTGTAGAGAACAAAAAAACATTCAATGAAAACCTAGCATTTTAAATTATGAATAATGTCTGAAAAAATCTCTAGATCCACCACGGATGTTGCTTATTATTAGTGGCGTTATGATATTGGTGATTAGTGAATGTGACTTTAAGAGCCTCTGTAACTCGAGCCTCGTGCAGTGACAGCTGTTGCGCCGAAGAGAAGGGTTACTACTGACTGCTGGAAAGTAACGTGTCTGTCTCTTTGTTACCAACTTTCAAGACCGTCTTTTGGCGACCATGGCCATGGCCGACCGGTTCGGCAGGACGTGTGTATTTGTTTTTGCGCTCGTGGCCACTGTATTGGTATTACAAGGTACGTGCTCTTGTGTAGCTACTTCAAACAGTCCGTCTTTATCACACTTGCCAATGCACGGTGACCGCGGGCAGATTTACATTGAAGTGCATTATATTCTATAAAGGTCCTTTCTAACTTGCGGATATTTAATAATATAACAATGTTGCCAATATAAAGCTGTTACAAAAATTAACATTGTGTTTAGGGGTTACTGCAGTGTAAGCGACTGTGCTTTATTGGGTTTACAGTGCTGAGTCAGTAAAGTATTAAATGGCTAATGCATATTATGTAATGATTTGGAATCTTGTACACGCATTACAATGGAATGAAAACTGCGGTATAATTGATAAATCTTCCCAGGAAATCGTAAATATTACGATGTTAACTTTTATTAATAGGCTAAGTTCTCTATAAACTCTGTTTTTACACTTTTAATTAGTCCATATGTCTACTAATAATGTATTTGTTAGTAAGTTTTAAAACTAATTTCTATCTTTCATTCTTTATTTTGCAGTCAGTGGAAATGAGGAGAGGCAGTTGATTGCAGATAAGTTTAAGAACTACAATAAAAATATTCGACCAGCAAGAAACATTGATGAAAAAGTGAAGGTTCAGGTCAAGTTGACCCTTACCAACCTCATCTCCTTGGTAACTAATGCCAACAGTAACACGTATTGTGAGTTTTTAGTAAACAGACAAATATCAATACAATGTATCAATGATCTAAATAGCTGTAAAAAATAAATATAAGATGAAATATTTCAAATAACATAAAAAATGTTTTAGGAATGTGCATGTTCATCATTGCTAGCATATTATAAAATATTTTGGCAATATTTAGATAATGTTTGTAGATTACTTTCTAGTTAATTCAATTATACATTCCATAGGGACTGTGCACAGTGCAACCGCTAGAGACCATTTACATTTAGAAACTTTTCTTCCCTGAACAGAATGAAAAAGAGGAGACTCTCACTACAAATGTTTGGATTGAGATTGTAAGTATTTTATGCAACCTTCTTGGGGCCGCTCACACAAAACGTGTTTTTACGTTTAAAGTCGTAATGTAACAAAAGTAACGACAAATCTTTTCATGCATTTGAGTGAAACAGATCATCGAAAAAGAAAACAATGTAGGGTGTAGGAATAGTACTCTCTTCTCTTCACTGTTTGTTGATTAGATAGAGGCAGTTTGAGAGCTTGCAGTCCATTGTAAAAAAAAAGGAGAGGTTTTAAGCAGATTTCAATGATTATAGAAGTCAAGCATACATCACAAAGGAGAGAGCTGACTTTTCCCAGAACACTTATTAAAAATTATGTGCTTAAAAAAAGCAATAACATGCATTTTAACCAGATGAATTTCCATTTCATGCAGACTAAAAATATGATACCTAGTGTGAAAAAAGAAACAAAACATTTTTCAAAATGTTTTCAAAAAAAACTTGGCAGAGCGTTCTACACATTTGAAGACGTCTGTCTCGTGTGTTTACAGAAAAACAATACGCAGTGCAGTAGGATACAAAAACTTGATTTGTGTGAATGGACTTCAAGATTATTCAAAGAAATAATTAATGTTTCATAATCATTTATTTAATTTATCATATATTTCAAGATGAAAAATATTACTTTTTATAAAATAGTACTTTTTTTCTTATTTTTTTTTTATTCCTTTGCATCATCTCTCCATATTTACTTGATCTTTTTTCTGAAAAATGTTCTCTCTCCTATTTTCTTCCTATTATAATCTAAAATGTCTTATAATATTGTACATGTGTCTGTCTGCACTTCTTTTTTTCTGTTCTATGTCCTGCTAATTCCTGCTTTTCTTCTTTCATGTTTCTGATCTTTAGCAATGGCAGGATTACCGTCTTGCATGGAATACATCTGAATATCACGGAATTGATACGATCCGTGTGCCATACAACACTGTGTGGCTACCAGACATAGTTTTGGAAAACAAGTGAGCTAGCACTAGCAGTAAAAGAGTACGTTTTCCAATAGTTTTGTTCTCGTCACTTGAAAAATGACCTCTTTTCTACTCTCTTCACAGCATCGATGGCAAGTTTGATGTGGCATACTACGCTAATGTGTTGATATCGAGTGACGGCTCCATGTACTGGCTTCCCCCTGCCATCTATCGCAGTACCTGTACCATTGAGATCACCTACTTCCCTTTTGACTGGCAGAACTGCACACTAGTCTTCAGGTTGGCACAGAGTGAGATTTGAGTCTCATGAGATTCATGATTTCTTCATTTTTATTATTTTGTTCTATTTAAAACTAGAAATATTTTATTTTACATCTACAGGTCTCAGACATACAGTGCAAATGAAATTGTTATGGTATTGGCAGAAGATGCAGAAACAGGGAAGCCTATTGAGTGGGTGGAGATCGATCCTGAGGCCTTCACAGGTGCACAATTTACGATTTATTATTCACAGACACACATATTTGAGATCTCGAGAAATGGACCGACTTAATTTTATCAAAAGTGACAGTAAAGGCATTTACAGTATAATGTTGCTAAATTTTTTATTTCAAATAAATTCTATTGAAATATCTATTCATGAAAGGATCCTTCAAAACATACATTCCAGTTTCCACAAAATATGAAACCGAAAAAACAGTTTATACCTTTGATAATAAGAAGAAATATGTCTTGAGCACCAAATCAGCATATTAAAATGAATTCTTTATGATAATGTGACACTGAAGACTGGAGTTGACTGCTGAAAATTCAGCTTTGCCATCACAGAAATAAATAACATTTTAAAATATATTCAAATAGAAAACAGTTATTTGAAAATGTAATATTTAACAAATGTTTTTTTCTTACTATATATTTGATCATAAAATGCAGCCTTGCTTAGCATGAGAGACTCCACACAAAAACATAAAGAATAATTATAGACCTCAAATTTTTGAACGGTAATGTAATGTATTCAAAATTTTAAACAAAAAATGTCAATGAACCGATTAAAAATAATGAAACTCTATATATATTTATATACTGTATATAATATATATATAAATTCACAGTTGTACAACATCAATGTACAAAGCACTTATTACTTCATATTGGATATACTAAGAGGAAAGTCCATCGATGCTCTAATTATATGTTCTCACAGAAAACGGGGAGTGGGCAATCAAGCACCGTCCCGCCCGTAAGATGATTGACTCGCGTTACTCGCCCGATGACCTAGAGTACCAGGAAGTGTATTTCAACCTCATCATCCAGCGAAAACCACTCTTCTACATCATCAACATCATCCTGCCCTGCTCTCTCATCTCCTCTCTGGTTGTTCTGGCCTTTTTTCTACCTGCACAAGGTGTTTGCATCTGTAGATATTCTGAGGTTAATGTACAGTATGCCTCAAAATACAGTATCCCTTTCTATTTGTCTTACAGTGTTGGTAGTGGTACTCCCTCTGTCTGTCATATCTCTTTTTTCACTCTGTCTGTCTCTGTACACTGTTTGTTTTTCTTTCTCTCTCTTTTAGCTGGAGGGCAGAAGTTGACTGTGTCCATTTCTGTACTGTTGGCTCAGACTGTGTTTCTCATTCTGATTGCTCAGAAGATTCCAGAAACGTCACTTTCCGTCCCTCTGATTGGCAAGTGAGTGTCAGTGTGTAGACAGCTGAATTTTTAAACCAAGTTTCATCAGTCTTACTGGCTTTAATTCCATTCTTTCTTGCTTTGATTTAGATATTTAATTTTCGTCATGAGTATGACAACACTGATCGTGACCAACTGCATCATTGTCCTCAACTTCTCCCTCCGCAGTCCTAGTACACACAACATGTCGCACACCATCAAACATGTGCGTTTATGTGTGTTTTGTCCTAAATATATCACATTTCCTAATTATAAATATCACTGAATGTAGTCCTTCTTTTACTGTACTTCCACTAGATTTTCCTCGTGGTGGTCCCTCGTTTCCTTGGTATGGCCTCTCTTGTGGATGAGGAGGAGCCAGTTGGAGGGACGTATGAAATGAGGGAGAGGCGCCGCAGTTCGTTTGGGCTGATGCAGAGGGCAGAGGAATATGTTTTGAAACAGCCACGCAGTGAGATGATGTTTGATAAACAGAGAGAAAGACATGGACTCATGCGCTCAATTGGTAAAACAAATTCAAACATTCACTTACATAAAGAAAATTCATCATTATAGAGTAATATAGTGAACTACAGATGCATAAATGTGGTCAGTCGGCATAAATTGGAAGTATCCAAGTGAAACGGCTTCTTGTAGGGCTTGAACTTGATCTTGTCCATTAGGAATTAATTGAAAGGTTGTGGTTTTCTATTGCTGTGATCTAATCTGAGTGACAGGTTGTCTCGCCCTCGTGCCAGTAGATGAGATGGCGTTACAAGACGGAGGGGAAAAGATTATTGGGGCACATGTATTTTAAAGAAATAATGATGTGCACGGATAAATCATAATGAAGTGTTTATTATGAAGGAAATGTCCGTGCACATCATTGTTTTTGTTTTTTTTAATTAATGTGCACTCTCAATCAAATATGCTAACCTCCCCTCCCCCTCGAAATAACATTTGTTCTCTTCATGATGTATGTCTCAGCTGAGGGTGAGACTAAATACCCTCCACAACTGATTGTAAACTGGTATTCAGATCTGCCTCCATTTAGTTGGAAAAGACCAACTTCCTATGATCCAATCAATTCCCGAAGAGGAAATCCAGTCCGGCCCTACATTATTTTATTTTTTTTCATTCCAGAAGCCGTCGGCTATACGAAGAAAAAACCCCAAAACATTTCAACTTTTTTTTCATGCCAAATTTGAAAATTAGGTGTTAGGGTAGTGTGTAAAAACGTTTAATTCTGTTGTAGCTTCAAATGTGTTTGTGTATGTCTCCCTCTAGTGGATGAAATTGATGTGAGCAGTACGGCTAACCTATACAAGAGTCTGGCAAAGACAGCACCAGAAATAAAAGAGTGTGTGGACGCCTGTAACTTCATTGCTGAATCCACTAAGCACCAGAATGACATCGGATCGGTAAGCGTGTGTTTGTGTCCTAGCAAGAGAACAATTTTAGAAACATCATAAGTACCGTCGTCTCCACCAACACACTGTTTTACGTATGTTGTTTTTCATCATGTTGTTCCTCTTTTTTTCTCAGGAGATGGAGAGTTGGGTTCTGATTGGAAAGATGATTGACAAGGTTTGTTTCTGGGCAGCCATATTGCTATTCTCTGTTGGAACAGTGGCCATCTTCCTCATGGGTCACTTCAACCAGGCACCTGAGTACCCATTTTCTTGGGAGAACAAAAAGTACTTGCCTGAGTAGAGAAGAAGCTCTGAAGACTCTGTCCAACAGGTAGATAGATGGAACGAACAAAGAGGCAATTTCTTTACTACATAAAAAATAGTTGGCCAAGTTTTATATCTGGAGTTGAAGTACGACAAGCTGTACATGATTTGAACAGTATCGTTCGACTTGATATGAGATCTTGTTTTATATTTGATATTTGGAACTATGGTTGTCCATGCATGCATTAATATTTTGTATTAAATATTACTTACACTAGGGGGATTTTTACAGGAGTGTACATTATGCTTATAGTTGTGCAAAAAAAGAAAGAAAAGGTTTAGTGAAATAACAAGGAATAAATTAGCTAAAGATTTCAGCTCATTTCATACCATGTAATGGTTCTCCAGTTGACTGTGGCTGCATTTTGCAACACCCCAACGCAGGTTATCGTCTCTGTTTACAGTGTGTTACTGTTCACAGTGTGTTACATCAAACCCTTTTTTATAACTGATTGTACTGTAGTATTTAGCTTTAGTATTATTAAGATGCATGTTCATTTTGTTTGTTCTATCTTATGTATTTCATTGTCATTTAAAATATTTAATTTCACGTATGCAGTTTTACATAGTTTATTATTTACTGTAAGTTTTACACACACACACACACACACACACACACACGTATTAATTAAAACGGTCTTAAGATATGCACTGGAAATTTACAAGAAAAAAAGTTTCAAATCCTTAAGCACTGTGCTGTACTATTTTCTACATGCAACAAAGACAGAGAATAAAATAACTGACATATTCAAAGTAAAGATCTATGAGATTTATTTTTGAGCTCGACTACCATACTCGCTGAATTTTTTTTTTTTTTTTTTTACAGAAGCTTTCTATGGGGCAGAACTCTTAAGTATGTACTTATATAGCTATGCTTTTTTTAGGTAATACTATACTACCTTTAGGGTACTAATATGCACCCTTGAGGGCTAAATAAAGTACAAAATTGTAGAAGTCCCTGGGGCCCAAAGCAAAATTGTGTTAAGGGGCCCTCCTACCTGACCCATGTAAACCATTTACCATTGCCACACAGTCACATCTGACCCCCCAAACCCCACCCCCAGGGCCTTCTTGTCAGTTATTGGCTGGAACAGTTTGTCATGTTTCGTGGAGCGGGTTGCCGCAGTTTGTATTTGTTGCCATTTGTGGAGCCTGGGTTGTCTGCATAGACAGCGTTTTTTTACTGTGTGTTTAGGGGACAGGCAGCTGATAGTGAGGAGATGTTTGCTGTATGAGACAAAAAATGTTTGGGCCTAAAAAATGTGTGAGATCGCTTAGAGCACCTTTAACCTGCGACGCGGTTATCTTTTAGAGAAGAGAACACAAGTCTGCCTAATGTGACTGCTGTTCCCACAGTTGCTGACGTGCTTTGACACAAGGGGGAGACGGGGCCTTGTGTAGGCTGATATGCGGGGCCCTACGCAACTTGTGTAGAGTACGTATAAGGCTGATCGGCTGTCAATCTTCAAGTTGCGTCTGAAAACCTATTTTTATTCAGTTGCTTTTAATAATCTGTAATTAGTATTTTAATTTTGTTTGGTTGTCTGTTGTGTAGGCCTAGTAATGCTGTTATGCAAAGCACATTGGTCAGCTTACCTGTATAAATTTAGCTATATAAATACATTTTGTACATTTCTGAAATGCATAGCTGATAACATATTTTGAGCATGGCTCAAAAAAAAGCATGGTTGTTGCTGTCAGACGGGCCGGTCTGAGTATTTGCAGTATATCTGCATCTCATATTGACGCTAAAGGGTGCCATGTGTGTTGGATGTCTACGCATTGGCAAAAGCGTCAGTATATGACACCTTGGGATGAGAACGGGCTGGTATTTCACATCTGCTCAGTTACTGGGATTTTCACACACAACCATTTCTAGGGTTTACAAAGAATGGTGTGAAAAGAGAAAAATATCCAGTATGCGGCAGTCCTGTGGGCGAAAATGCCTTGTTGATGCTAGAGGTCAGAGGAGAATGGGCCGACTGATTCAAGCTGATAGAAGAGCAACTTTGACTGAAATAACCACTCGTTACAACCGAGGTATGCAGCAAAGCATTTGTGAAGCCACAACACGCACAATCTTTTGAGGCGGATGGGCTACAACAGCAGAAGACCCCACCAGGTACCACTCAAAAAGAGGCTACAATTTGCAAGAGCTCACCAAAATTGGACAGTTGAAGACTGGAAAAATGTTGCCTGGTCTGATGAGTTTCAATTTCTATTGAGACATTCAGATGGTAGAGTCAGAATTTGGCGTAAATAGAATGAACATGGATCCATCATGCCTTGTTACCACTGTGGAGGTTGGTGGTGGTGGTGTAATGGTGTGGTGGATGTTAAATGGACAGACTTTAGGCCCCTTAAGGCGCTTTTCCACTGCATAGTACGGTACGGTTCGGTTCGGTACGGCTCACTTGTGGTGCTTTTCCACTGCATGGTACGGTACAGTACGGTTCGCTTCAGGTCGCTTTAAATGGTACCTGGTCTGTTGAAGTTCCAAGCGTACCGTACCGGTACTAAAATGTGACGTGAAACACTGCAGATCACTGATTGGTCAGACAGAATCGTCACTACCAGCGTCACTACTAGCGTCATTGGATTTGCGACACGAGACACGAGACACTTTTTTAGCAGTATTTTTGTTTTGCTGCCATCAGCCTCATTTTAAACACATTTTTCCGTCTAGCAGTTAAAAACAACCACATACCGAGAATCAGGAACACCATCCCCTCGATAGTCTCCATTGTTCCTGTGTTGTGGGTTTGAAAATGTGGCGCTTTTATGATGATGTCATGGCAGTAGAGGCGCGCGCAAATAACGATCAGTCCCATACACTTTGAAGGGGTACTACTGCAGTGGAAAGAAAAGCGATCCGAACTGTTCCGCGCCGAGTCGAAGCGTACTGGGCCGAACCGTACCGTACTATGCAGTGGAAAAGCGCCATTAGTGCCAATTGGACATCGTTTAAATGCCACAGCCTACCTGAGCATTGTTTCTGTACTTTTTCTTCACAATAAGAGTACATACTTTTAGGACCTAGTAAGAAGGCGAATTGGGACGCGGCTACAGTTTTAAAAAAGACCAAGCATTCAATCTACGTCAGAGCATCTACAAATCTTTCCACGGCATCGTTGCCAGGGCGGCAAGAGCGACCTTTGGCGCTCTCACCGGCGGCGGTGTGAATGCACGGTTAGAGAGATTTAACCAGATCAATATCATATATGGTCAGTCTAATTTTAAGGCCTTAGCGGTGATAAATTCTGAAGATCTTGAGTTTTCACTGTCTGTGGCGGCCTGGCGAATTCTGATGTTTCGCCAAGAAAGAGGAAGCTGTTTTAAATCAGGCATACAATGTCTGATCTGCCCCAAAGTTCACATGTTTGATAAGAGTCCTCCTATCCTGAACACATGATCTACATGACAATATTCAGTTAGTAATAGCGCCACCTTCTGACAACAGGAAGTGGCATGATTTACACTGTAATTAACTCTCAGAAATATGTTAAAATATACCATGAAGTAGCCTACCAAACATGCTAAAAACCTTTTAAATCATGCAACACATAGTAATAGCGCTACCTGATGGTAGCAGGAAATGTGGCAAATACGAATGACTTTGACATACTCCTGCTATATTTACATACTGCCCTCAGTGCTATTAAAGCCGCTGGGTGGCGGTGGGACGGGTGCAAGGGCCTTTTTCATCGCTGCTTGCAGATATCCGTATAAAAGTGGAGGGATTTATTGCCAGGAACTTTGTAAACTCTCTGACTTCAGTTACATTTCAGTTTACAAGTTTAAAATATTTTTTTATATATTTATACAAAATATGTTTTACAGAGCACATGTGAAATGGTTTCATGTGAAAAGGGTGAGCCTGTTTAAACGGTAATTTTTTAATTCCACAATGACGATTTCCTCTGCTGTTGCTATAAGCTAGTGCACTGAGGGTGTTAATTTCCTGCCATAGCCTACCCAGAGGTTTCTGTCGTGTAGCAGCCTAATGTGCTTCCTGTGGTCCAAGCTCTCTGAGTGTGGAATGCATATTATCAGTGTGTTGTTGTTAGAGTAGCCTACTCATAAATCTACTGTTCCACCAGGAGAGATGCTCCATCAGCGCCTCTGAGGATATTCTACAAGACGCTGCGTATCTCTTGTGCAGCTGGACGCATCGCATCTACGCAAATGACGGTGGTTGCGGAACGTTTACGCCAATGACAAATGCACTTGAGGAATATTTGTTTTAATAAATCAGACAACACTTATAGAGATAACATATTTACGGAATGTTTCTCTAAACGGACCACATTTCTATTTGCGCCAGAACGGGCATGTAAAAGGTAGCTGCATACGCACTTATGGATTCTTGCTGGAGATCATTCTCGGGCCTTTACGGTAAATTCTGCCTCTCAAGTTTGTCTACGTTGAATGTTACAGCAGCAAACCTACTACGTTACGCCTTGGGAGTTGTGATGGGGAAAAGTTATCCAGAAGTTTGAGTATAACTTGGAAATAACAACATACGAAACTACAAAGAGCAAAACAAACACTTAATCGCGACAGTTTCCTTGTTGGTGAGTAATATTTAAGAAAGTATTGTTTAGAAAGAGGATTAAGTTACCGTGCATCGGAAAATGTGGTTTCGCACATTTTCAACAGTGTATTATTGTAAAATATAATTCTTACGCTTGTCCTAACAATTTGTGAAATTCTTTATTGTTATAAAATTCATACGATGTTATAAAGCAACTAAATAGGTTTTAGAGTTTCGTTTTATGTGGCGAGTGAAGGGTGTCCCAACACGAGACAGGAATGTTAATGGTCACGATATGATGAAGTTCAGCGATGCATAAACATGGATTTGTCCCAAAAACTGTGAACTGCCTATCTAGACAGCATTTGTTGCACCGTAAACGTGTGATGCTCACGGGCACGGGCTAACGTTACACTCTTCATTCCCACATCCTCTTCTTGACTATTGAAGGATTATTAGTGGACAGCATCCGGGTTGCCAGGAAGAAGCAGGTTGGAGAGATTTTTGAAGAGGTGTGTGTGCACTGCTCACGGAACAGAAAGTGAGAAGTGGATACGAGAATTAGTTAGATATCAGTCATAATTGCCATCCGGGGGGCTTCCATTCGATTCACGTGTGAGTTTATTAATTTTAAAATGTAGGCCTAAATAAAAGCTAAAAGTGATTGTGTCTCTTCAGATATTCTACCATTCAATTAATGAATTTGATTTGCAATCTCTTTATTATCTTTTTGTAGCATCAAAGTGGTAGTACCGTAGCATTGCTGTCAATCTAGGTACATATCTCTCAGATTTCATTAGAAAATATCTTACTTTGTATTCTTTGCTGAAATTTTCTCAGATTTCATTAGAAAATATCTTACTTTGTATTCTTAACACAAACGAAAGTACGGGTTTGGAACAACATGAGTGTGAGTGATTTTTTTCTTTTTTTTTCTTTTGGTGAACTACCTTTTTCCATTCCAAGAATATCTGTTAATTCATTGTGGTTGTAAACAGCTTGAGATGTTATCAGGTAAATTGCTCTTCAGGAAATCACATATAATTGATTCATGGGCACAGTTCCTACTAATAAGTGATTTGTAGCTGTGGTTTTCATATCTAGGCAAAAGAGTAACACATTTGTAAATCAAATGCATACAGCTGCAGTATCTCGAGAGTGAACTACAAATCATTTTACTGATACATGGTTTTATGATAGTTTTTTATCTGCTATCTTTTTTTTACGTTTATGATTTGTTTAACATCCCCCTCCCTTTCTTCCAGCTCAAGTTTACTTGAACTTCTCTCTCTCCCACTGTGTCTAGTGTTTCACCTGGAGCCTGGTTGCCTGGCGACAGTGGTCACAGACCTTATTCAGAGCAGCGCCATGACAGGTATGAAAGTGAAGCTGTGAGGGGTAGGCTTAGCCTTAGTGTATTTTCAATGGCATCTGCTGTAAAAAGCGGCACAAGCTCCTAAATCACTCATAATTTTCCACAGCTCATGGTGTCTGGAGTTTTTTTCATCTGCTTAAATTTCTTTTTGACAGCAGAACAATCCAAAAACACATGAAATAACAGGACAACCCTCACCGCCTTGCTTTCATTTTCAAAGATGGTGCTGCTGCTGTGTATAAGGTTTATACTCTCTCTTGGTATAGCCTACTGTTCTCCTTTTTGACTTAAAATATTAGAATTTATAATGCACTACCATTCAAAAGGGAAATTTGTTTTTGAAAGAAGTATTTTATCCTCACCATGGCTTAGTTTACTTGATCAAAAATATAGTAAAATAAGTTGTATTACAATTTGTAAAAAAAAATAAAATAATGTATTCCTCTGATGGCAAAGCTGAAAATATATTCAGCAGCCATTACTCCAGTCTTCAGTGTCACATTATTCTTCAGAAATCATTTTAATATGCTGCTTTAATTGATTCCCCCCCACCCCTACATTTTTGAGATTTCAGGATTATTTGATAACTAGAAAGTTTAAATGAAATATAAATCTTTTACAACAATTTAAAGTTTAATTTTGATCAATTTAACCAATAGTATTAATTTTTTGTTGTTGTTGTTTGTAAGTTTGTAAGTTGTGTCAGTGACAATGTCAGAGTAATATCCAGTGTCGTTACTGAATCTCAGAGACATAATATCATATTACCGAAGGTATCTTACTCTGCTTTGTTAATTACTTACAATAGCACTTCACAATCTGTTCCTTGAGGTTCCCCACAATGTCTTGGATTTCTCGCTCGTCAGACGTGCCTATATTTTAGGTGTTGAAATCTCTAATGCGCTGCCAAGTTGTCTCATCATGTTTGATTTAGGAGAGAGATATTCAAAATATGTGCTTTTGAGGTGGCTTCAAGAACAGAGTTGGGAACCAATTCCTGTCAGAATACGCTTACTTCCAAGTTGTATGTCCAAATTCATAAAATAGCCGGTGAATGGTGAATGGATGACTCGCTACTTCCGGCAAGATTCTGAAGTGCACATCTGACGGACACTTTAGGCCACTTAGAGGAGTTGTGAATAGTTGTGAAGCGACACAACTGGCGCTGTAAAGCACATGACAGTGAAAGTGTCGTACGTCCGAATTTCAACTATACTGCACACAGTCATACTAAATAGAGCTTCGTTTTTAAATGGTCGCAAAGCAAATGTAGCCCCCACTGTACAGTAGGCAGTTTTGGACGCTGTGACTGTACTACATGATTTAGAAGTAAAGTCCACTGTCCAATCTGCTGAAATCAATCAGTTATCATTTGTTTTGTTTTATTCGTCTCAACCCAAGAATGATTTGTATATTATGATAGGTGAGTGAGTCATCTGTGCCACAGCTGAAGTGCAGTTTTTGTATTGCTAGAATGTCGTAATCCTTTGTTTAGTGGCAAAGTTGCTTTAGAAATTCAATGCAGTTCAGCCCAAAGACCATCTGGATTGAGTCCAAAAGCCACACGCGCTTGAGCTTTTTTGTCCTAGTTATTTTTACTTGTTCTTAAATAAATACAGATTATGTGATAATAACATTCGTGCAGACAAATCCTGCGCCTGTGAATAATACACACACAGTAATAACAATAATTAATGTTTTAATCATACATCTTTTCATACATATTATGCTATGCGACTTAAGTTGATTTACAATTAAATTGCTTTACAATTAAATTCAAACTGTCAAAATATGAAACTTTTTATATATATATATATATATATATATATTTGGCAAATAAAATAACCAAATAATTAAAGGGGAATAATACATCACAGAATAAATACAAAGAAGATAATGGAACGATACACACTTCCATATTTTGAAATGGCTCCGGTGGGAAAAAAAACCCGGAAGTGTCGCCTCTAATGACAGGACTGGAGAGTCGCGATGGCGTATGGTTGTGTTTAATGTAGAAATTAGTTATTCTAAAAATGTACACCCATTTCTTTCATACTTTAGACGATATACAGTGAAATAGAATTATTTTTTATATATAATTCAGAACATAAAAAATAAGCAGGAACGAACAATTGACATATCCAATATTGGATATTAACATCCAATAGTGTAAATCGCAGCAGCAGCTTCAGGTTGGTAGTCCAAGGCAGGTAGTTCTTCCCACCGGAGCCTCGCTTTCGATTTCAAAATGGCAGCTGTGTGAAATCAGCGTATTGGTTTCAAATAATATAACAAATAGCATATAAAAGATAAAATGTGTTGATACAGCTGGTATGAATGGTTAGATGATTCTTTAGTTGCTGAAGCTCCACACCTGCTATTAAACTTGTGAACTTTGTTTTAGAAGCCCAGATCTCTATCCATCTCTCTCCTTCCTGCAGCACTAACCCTCTGGAGCTGCTCGTGCGGCAGTCAAAAATAAAATAAATGAATGTACTATATTTTAGTTCAATAATGTTTTTTATTTAATATTTTGTATTTTTAGGGGATTTTACAGTACTAAGTTATATTTGTGGAATAGTTATAAATTATTTCTTACATTTGAATCTCTTTTTAAGCATAGACATGAAAATTAAATGTCCTAACCCTAATCCTAACCCCACTTAAACTTTCCTAAATCTTGATAGCTTAGTTTTGGGAGGTTTTTTTAGTGCTATATGGACTTAATAGGTAGGAGATGGACTAAAATGCACCCCCGAAACTTACTGCCAGATTCTGGAAGATGAATTCTTCAAACAGTGTTACAAGCGGATGTGGTGCTGGTCCAAGAGTCACTCTCAATCTATCTGTCTATATAGCCTAAAA
This sequence comes from Pimephales promelas, assembly GCF_988280905.1. Lineage (NCBI taxonomy): Eukaryota > Metazoa > Chordata > Actinopteri > Cypriniformes > Leuciscidae > Pimephales > Pimephales promelas. Next base: position 28,438,593 of record NC_142772.1, read on the forward strand.
AAACAGTCTTCATGTTTATTACACTTCAGCTTGTGATTATTATTAAGCGGGGGTCATTTTTTAGGATTCTCTACCTAACCTAATTCTCAGCGATCCTGACACCTTGCACTTCTGGAGACTCCAGGTAGGTTGCAGTTCTGGAAAATGGTGGTGCTGGAGACTAAAGGGTTTCGGATATATTTTCACACTTAATTCTTCACCTTAATTCTTAACTCTTTTGCGGTTAACATGTGTCTTTTCTTCTCCATCTGTTTTAGTCTGACCCTGTTGACCCAATGAGCATTTCACTATCCAATTGTCATGCCTTAACTGCAATTTCTAGTATTGCTTTGGTATTGCACCTTTCTAATGGGCATTTCATCATTTTTGACTTTTCAGGATGAGGTTGTTTTTTTTTTTTTGGCTTACTTACTGTATCTGTAAAAGAAAACGTGCCTAATAATTATGCACACATGAATATACTGTAAGGCATTTTTCATTTCAGCCTTCATGAACAATTAGCTATATATCACTTATTATTGAATAATGAGTTAATAGTAGTTAATAACATTAATGTGATTTGGAATTGGTAAAATGTGCCTGAAAAAAAACATTATCAGAAAATCAAGGTGCCTCATAATTCTGCACACACTGTTGTGTCTAGTTTTATATACTTTTCGCATTTTGAAAAACTATGTTGAAAAAACTGTGAATTTCTTCTTTTTTCCCCCTCTATGTGTGCGTGGGTGTTCGTTTGTTGGTGTGTTTGCACAGGTGTGTCGTGGTCCAGAAGCCTTATGGCTAGTCCTGAGAAGAATGCAGCTCAAAGGTGGCGAAAATGTGTGGACACCGTGCTGTGCGACCTTACTGAGGATCAGCTGAAATCTATCAAAAACAACAGTGGTGAGACAAATCACTTACAATAGTGTTTATTAACGGATCACAAAGTTTGAAACCTGCCTGTAACTCAAGTAAACCCAAAAGACCATGATCGTTTAGGTAATGTCTTTTTACTTGAATATGCACCACTGTTGTGCACATAGTTTTCATTGGATTTTTAGCTTGTTCATTGCTTGCCTTATAGCTATGATCACCATGTAAATTGTTTGCATACCTTTATGCTGGCTGTCCACACCCTGATGGACAAATTCAAAACTTATTGGAATTTTTAGTCTGTTTTATTGTTTGAATAGTTTAGACATTTAAAGGGATACTCCACTTTTATTGGAAACAAGCACATTTTACCACTCCCCCAGAGTTAAACAGTTGGGTTTTACCATTTTTAAAAAAAATGTATTCAGCCGATTTTCTGATATTTAGAGGAATATCAGAAACTGTCTGATTACTGATATTCTTCTAAATATCAGAAAATCGGCTGAATGGATTAGAAAACGGTAAAACTTTCCAAAAGTTGAGTATCCCTTTAACATTAAAGGGATACTTCACCTCTGGAAAGATGAATATGTATTTAAAATGCGTCATTTATGTAGAAGAAATGTGAAATTAATTTTGAATTTGGAGCTTTCTAGATGAGCTTTCGGCTTATGTGGATGAAAGACAACAACTCCCAGAATGCACTTGCTTCGCTGCTCTAGGAGGTCACGCCTACCGGTAACCGCGCAGTCGTTAAACAACAAGTCTAGGCTACTAGTGAGTCTCCGTGATGAGTGTGCCCGGAAATGTGTTTTGAGATCGCCCAAAATGTCCGGGATTAAACCAATCACCGATTCACCAATGGAATGAATTCAGTTAGATTAAAACAAAAGGTGTGCATGTAAACAATGAATGGCGACTTCTGCATCATCAGAGGATTTTTTTCCAGACAAAAATTACATAAATCTCTCGTACACAGGGGGATATGAGGGTGGAGAGCACGGTAATTCGAAAATACTACAGGTTTTCTACTAATACAAAGATTAATGCTTAATCCTCAAAGTATCTCTTTAATAATTGATGAGTTTTAAATGGAACAACATGAAAATAATTATTGGTTTATTGGTGTTGGCTAAAATCGTAATATTAGCGCATTACTATTAATGGAGTGTGGACTTTATTTCACGGGACAGCAGAATTCTGCTCTACAAAGAGCACAACAGCTTTTTTTTATATACATATTTGTCACAAGAACGTTTACCATTTATATTTGCAGTTACAGTGTCACATACCAAGAACACCAAGAAGGTTTTCTGGTATAGACAATCAAGACTCCTGCAATGTGAGCTGTAAGAAAATTTTATAGAAACCATGTCTCAGATTATTCCAGTGCTTAGTTTGTCATTGCAACTAAGGAATTTCAGGGGACAGGCATTATGCTTGTTACATTTTCCCAGTGTTTATTTTATTACAGAACAAAAAAAGTTATTAGTTATTTGCTTAACAACTCACAGTTAACTTACATACTTCTTTTCAATCACTGGTTTGTCTCCAAGGACAAAAGATTATTTATGCCAAGTACGCTTGTCAGTCATGCTTTATGAACAGGTATTGGAAGTTTTACAATGGGTTTGTTGTACTTCCTTGTGAAAAAAATTGTGAAACATGTAGAGAGAGGAGTGGCTGGCTTCTCAGCTGTTTTTTCTCTTTCACATGCTTCTAGAAGGATTGTGTTTTAAAGCACAACACTGAAACTTAGTGACTTGTCCGATCTTTGACCTCTGGTGATATAACATTGTTGATACTGAGGCCTGTCACAGTGGCTGGTCTGGTCAACGGGGGGGCCAAAGTCTGGGATTCAAATTTAATTCAATAAACAAAGAATTATTATGGTGTACAATACATAGTTTATCAGATTCTGCACTATTTCTAAGTCACAATCAAATAAGGAAATCTGTGACATTGATCATGTGACTCTTTGTACTGATGGGAAGATATTCTCATTGAAGTACAATATGCTCTTTGGATCATTTTAAATCATACCAGTGTTGTAGTCTCTAGACCAGCTCATTCGAGTCCAAATCAAGGCCGAGTTCAAATGCTCCAGAGTCCACGACAAGGCCAAGAGCCCAAGACCATGAAAATATGGTCTTTAAATCTGAATCCGAGAGCATGTCTTTTGGCTTTTGTCTTGTTATGAAATTGGCTCTTCTGGTCAAACTCGAGTGAGCTGGTCTGGACTATTACTCTGGGTTTTACACAAACTTGTGGAGTTAATTGAACTTTCATTAAAACAGAAGTTCATGATGATTTCTCAATTAAACTTTTCACTTATATTGTTTTACATTTTTAGGTTTGGCAAATGGAAAAAGCCTTTTCGCAATAGGCTTTATTCTTGTCTTTCTGTGTCTCTATCAGACGAGCGTGACTTTTTCATTGTACATCATCTAGCAGACCTGAAGGAGGGAGCCATTCCTCCTCTCATTCATGGCACACCTATCACCTGCAAAGTGGAAAACATGGAGCGATACACTACCCGCTCCAAGGTACGTTTGTGATATTTTACTTGACAGTGTATTGTTGCGTTACACCTGAATTTCTTGTCTAAATATCTTGTTTGTAGGTAAATGTGTGCACTTTGTACACAGTCCGTCTGACACATGGTGAGTTCACATGGACAGTGAAAAAAAAGTACAAGCACTTCCAGGAGCTCCACAGAGACCTGTACAAACACAAAGTGTTGCTACAGCTCTTGCCTCTGGGGAGGTGAGCGCACGCACGCACACACACACACACACACACACACATGCACACACATGCAAATTCACAACACTTCATTTGTTTGGCCTAGAGTTTTGACCTTGTGTTTTCCTTTCATTTTGCTTGTGATTTGAATTAGATTTGCCATTCAGAGACAACAGCTGGCAGGTTTGACAGAGGACATGCCGACTTTACACGGAACTGATAGAATCAGGAGAACGTCCAGCAAACTGGTACATATGTACTAAAGCAAAGTTCTCTTCAGAAGTTGCTCACCCAACTTGTTGTACAAGGTGTTTATGTATGTTTTAACAACAAACATTTTTTTTTCCAGAAATATCTGGAGGAATATTTAAACAACTTGCTAGAGAACACCTTCTACAGGAACTTTCATGGGCTGGTGAGAAGCATACACGCACATACTGTAAATATATGTAATCACCCTACCCATAAAAGAAAGACTTTACAGTTTTAGAATTAAAATAAACATAATTTAAAAGAAATTAACATTATTGTCAGAAAAAAATTCATTTGACTGGTATGTGATTTGGTTTTAACTGATATTCATATACCTTATGAATACTTTTCTACTTTACATACTGACAGTTATCCGTCCCGTTCTTTAGTATTGGGTCTACTGAATAATAAAACATAATGCTTATGTTTTTATTGTTGAAATCGAATAATTATTTTGTTATGGTTTCTGGATATTTTCGCTATTGGACAAAATAATGGTAATATGATAATATTGGTCGATCTGTCATGCTTCTTAAGGATGTCCTGGATGTCTCCAAAAAGACTTTGTCAGATTTAGCTAAATTCTGGAGACAATTTTGTATTCTCAGTGTGTTCAAATTGATCCCCTCACACACACAAAATACAAAGCTACAGATATTGGTTGCATACATGCATACTAAAACGTGTGTGTATATCATGCTCTCAGTTAGACTTCTTGGCAATTAGTCCGCTGTCCTTCATCAGAGACCTTGGACCCAAAGGCCTGTGAGTACAGATTGTGTGTGTTTCTTCTTTTGTGATTTTAGTGCTGTTCCATTGTTGCTTACATGTATTTCTGCAACTCTTCTTTTAGTTTTTGTTTGATTATTTGTTTATTTCAGAGAAGGCTATATTCTGAAACGGTCCGGGGGTCACCGAATCCAGGGGCTCAACTGTATCGGACACCATCAGTTCTGCTTCCGCTGGTCCCGTCGCTGGCTTGTGGTGAAGGATTCATTCCTCTTGTACATGTCCAGGTGAGTTCACTACAAAACAAATAAGCCCACATGCGAATTGATATCGGTTACCTCACATTGCTTCATGCTATTTTATTTTGTTATAACATAAATATTTTTTAATTCATTGTCCATTAGCATGAGTCATATTTACCAAAACCCTTTATTGTCATGTGGCAAACCTCTAATTTTACCCTCAGAAAACACTGATTACCAAATTCAGCAGAGATGCGCTACATCCAGCATGTTTCATCTATGGGTGGAAATGATTGTCTTTCAAAATAAATATTGATTCCTCTCAGCCTGCAGGTTATATCACAGAAGGTTAAAGAAAGTTCAAAGCTATAGTTTAAGATGATATAGGAGTAATACTTGGATTAAAAGCCTGTCAAACAGGTTCTTCCCTTCACTATATCATTATAGAGGTCATTGGTGTTGTGTCATTAACCAGAACAGACACTAGGTCATTAAAGGACTATCACAAGTATGTATTATTGCTAATAGAATTTAAGATAAATTTGCACAGGTCAGGAGTGTCACATGTCACGTGACAACTCGGTTACACAGCACTGAATACCTCTCTCAGTATTTTAACAGCATTTTAAAACACTGCAGGGAAGACATTTACAGGAAATGACATGACTCATAATGTTTCCTTCTACTTTTGTAGCTTGAGCCTGTTTAAGTTAGTTGCAGTAACCATGCATTATGCCTGTATGCCAAACAATTAGAAAACAAAACGGTTTCCTTGAAAACAGAGGTGAAACTTTGCCCAGCCCTTTATTGTGTGCTAGTATAAAGCCCTGAGGGTAGTGCTCGAAGTTGGCCGGTGTTCTGACAATTCATGCTACCCATCGAGATTTGCTACTTACCAGTTATGTGCATGTGCAGGCTCACATTTTTTTTTTTTTTTTTTTTTTACTAAAGGTACATTTTCCTGTTATAATGTATAATTTCCCTTTAAAAAATGCTTACTACCATATGAATATTTGTACGGTCAGCCAGCTGAAAAAGAATAACTGAAAGTTTCAGTTACTATGAGGAAAGTTCAGTTCAGTTTATTGTCATTGTTATCCAAAGGACAGCAACGAAATTGTGTTCGGAGCATACAACAACCGTACATGGTATTTTAAAGTGCACTAATAAATAAATAATAATAAATATCCCCTGTGTAAACTTTGTCAAGTCAAAGATGAATATTTTATGATAATTTTTACTTTTCACACCGTTTTAAAAATAAAAACAGTAGTCTACAGTATACAGTAGCTACTCATAACTTAGAATTGTATTATAATTGTATTTCATACGACTTTAATCGGCATTCTGTGATCAATTCGCGCTACGGTAGCATTTTTCAACAAGGCAGCAAAAATCGACAGAACACCGGTATGCAGTACAGGCTCCTCTATATTTTAATCTATAGTGTACTACTTTGACTTTTCTTGCGTACCTGCACTTCTCCCAGGTTGTTGGCTTTTCAATGTTGTGCTTGTTTACATATCTTCATATAAGATAATCAGAGCAGGGATGGAAATCTGGGTGTGGACCTCCTCATCAGTTGTTTATATTTGTTTGAAATATGTTATTAGCACTATAAATAAATAAAACTTTCTTCCACTATTTTACACCTTCTTCACCTCTCATAATTACTATTGTTTAGTATTCTTTTTAATGTTTTTGAATGAGGTCTATTATACTCACCAAGGCTCCTTTCATTTCATCAGAAATGCAGTAAAAGCTGAAATATCGTTGAATAATATTATAATTTATTTGAATATATTTTATATAATTTATTCCTGTGATGGTAAAGCGGAATTTTCAGCATCATTACTCCTTCAAAGATCATTCTAATATGATCTGATTTGCTGCTCTAAAAGCATTTCTTATGATTAATGTCAAAAGAAGTGTATTTATTTGGAATAGAAATCTTTTGTAACATAATTATCTTTACTATCGCTTTTGATCATTTTAATGCATTCTTCCTGGAGAGTCTTAATTTCGTACTGACCCCAAACTTTTGAATGGTAGTGTTAATATATAATCAATGTGAACCTGAAAATTATTTTGTTCTTTGTATTGTTTTTGAAATCATATATTTATTCTGTGTATAAAATGCTGCTGGAGTTGAGTCTGCTCTAAATAGACTCAGCATTATTGTTTGTTACAATAGTCATATTTAATGTTGATTAATATTTAATGTTTCATTCTAAATAATGACTAATGTTTTTGTTTTCTATCATGGCTGTGAATGAGCAGAGATCCCGGCAATGTGTCATTTGTACTGCTATATGACCCTGAGCTGAAGGTGTTGGTTGGACGTGTTTACACTGATACTAAGTATGGCGTCTGCATCGAGAACTTCAGCAGGTAAAACAGTAGAGACCAATATCAGGAAGTTTTCCCACTACTGATTTAGACAGGCATGTGTAGCCATAGACATAATAAATACATAGACGGCCTATTGGGCGCTTTGGAGCGTTGCTGCCATACGCCAATGCGTCCGCCATTTTGCGGAGGGCAAGACTGCACTGTAATCAAATGCAAGTAAACGGCGAGCTGTGTTTTTTTTTTTTTTTCTGGTAAAAAAATAAATAAATAAAAATTACATTTATCAACTGATTTCAGTGGTTTGTACCTGGTGTACAAAAAGTTCCATCTCTAGTTATTTAAAATCTCGATAGTTAGACTTTTTTTAATAAGGAATTGTCAAAGCTCAGGCTTGTCTTGTATCTGGCTTTTTATTCTTGGATAAGATTTGTGAAGATATAATTTAATTTTTACATTAAATTATATAGTTTTCTTATTGGGGAAAAAGCATTTTCTGTGGTTGACCCGATTTTAGCAATAACAGAGATAACTGATGGATCGTTTATGGTAAAACATATGATATGGTACAACTACAGTGCAATACAAATATGGTAAATATAAGATAAAGTGAAGTAATAGTAAATAATTTAGTCATTAAAATAAACAGCATACAGCAAATAAAATAGTAATGAATAGTATAATTATATAGTATCATAAGTACATAATATAATAATACAAATATTGATTAACGTATTTCGTTTATGTATAATAATTGCAATTGAATAAGGAATATCAATTACAGTATACAGATAGACAATAAAAAATAATAAGTTAAATAGTGACTATGAATAGTACAATCATTTAACAGCATAGCTGTAATAGATTGATAATTGCAAGTGGTATAAAACTACAATAATAATAAGAACAGCAAATACAATGTATGTAATATCAATTGCAGAATAATATAAACAATATGAAACATGATAATATTGATAATTAAACTGACATTTAACAAAAATATGTCATTTTATTTTATATAGGCCTACATTCAGTGAAAAGAATGTGTATATATAAAATAATTTATATATTTTAGAAATATTCCTACATAGGCTATATAAAATAAAATATCACAACCCTGTCTCTTTTTGTGAGACCAAAGATCGCCTATTAGATATACTCAAGATGAATTATATATCATGTTTAACAACTAGACTAGAGACATCAGTGCCAGCGGCAAACGTCAGAAGCACTAGCCGAGGTAAGGCTGTTCTCGGCCGGGTACATGAGCTCTGAGCGCCAGGTGAACGCCTGGACACGTCAGATCAATTTTTTCAATAGGTGCTATCTTTATAAATAAACTACAGATTTGAGCTTTAAACAACTACATTGTCGACATAAACAACTATTACAACTACTGTAGATTTCATGACACAATAACAGTAGTATTTTTAAATTCTGTGGCTTTTCTCTTCTGAACGTTACTATTGCTAATTATATCATGACCAAATACAATCAGAAACAAATGTTCAGTCTTGCTTGTGAAAGATAATTCCTCGAGACCTGTTTTCAATTGTGTGGTGATTTGTACAGCCCCAAGCAGCAAACGGGTATTTTTCTCAATTCTCGTTAGTATGAGAAAGTTGCCCACCGCAATATGGCCCATTGACATACGCTCCAGCGGCCAATAGGGCGTCTATTTTTTTTTTTATGTCTATGTGTGTAGCCACAGCTGGTGTGTGGGTTGTGTGTGTTTTGTAGGAAGCTGGTGATTAAGTGCAGTAGCTACAGGCAGGCCCAATGGTGGAGTCATGAGATTCGGCGTCTCTCTGAGCCATGTGATTTCCTCCAGACCCATCGGTTCGAAGGCTTTGCCCCACCCAGGCCGGAGACCCTCACAAAGTGGTGTGTGCATATACATAGGATGTCCTTGGATGTACTTCTGTTCAAAGAACATTGATTAATTGATTGACTAGTTAGATAATGAAGTGGGTATTGAGTAAATGACTTACTGGTTGATTAATAGGTATGTTAATGGGAATGGCTATTTCTCAGACCTGGCTGATGCACTGGAACAGGCCAAGGAGGAGATCTTCATCACTGATTGGTGGTAAGTGTGCTACCACACACTAGGGGTTTCATCAACTAGTCGACTAGTCGACTGTCACAACCACTAGTTGGCGCTGTTGGCCTTAGTCGACTAGTCGGAAACAAAATGATGACATATATATATAGATATATATATTTTTTGTTAACTATCCTTTTAAATACAAGCGGCAGTACTATATACTATAAGCACTATAAGGCGCACCTTCAATGACCTATTTTAGAACATTTTTCAAACGTTTGACTGTGTTTGCATTATGCATCCACTAGATGTGCTAAAGGGAATGCAGCGAGTGCGCGGCGTCGGAGGTGAGGCGTTTATTTAGTAAGCGTGAGCGCGCTGGGGCGGGCACGTAACTTACATTCGCAACCTGACAGCAGTGTCTGTTCGTGTGTGTGTTAGAGAGAGCGCTCGTGAGCGGGAGACACACATAACCTGATTTATACGAGGTTGAACTGGCCGTGTGACAAAGCGGGCATAAGATGGACACGAGCGCGAGCAATTGATCCATATATAATGCGCTCCGGATTATAAGGCTTGAGAAAAGGCCGGATTGAGAAAATTAAAGGCTTTTAAGTGCGCTTTATAGTGCGGAAAATACGAGTACTACTCTCGCTTTTAGACCAGCACGCGACGTGTTTAATATAGACGCATATTAGCCTACACCAGATTTTCTCTCAAATGTTTGCTTTCACTTTAGACATAGCCAATTCTGTTTATGTAAACATTGTGTGTATTTAACAGTATAGCATAATAAGACTTGAAAGATAACTTAGTCCAGTATTCAGGCGCTGTTTGACAGGCTTCTAATGCCTGATATGCCGCGCGCTCAGGAAAGCGCACGTTAGAACAGCGCGTGAATTAAATGTTTAACCGGCAGGGCTTATGCAAACAATGAACTTTTGTGAATTGCAGTGTCCCGTACCTATTCCTTAACGTGTGATGTGTAGGCTACGTCGCGTTGTACAGTTGAGACAGAGGCGCCAGAACTGATAGAATGGACTGTAACACGATACTACTACCATATTTCTTCAAAAGCAGATCGTGGAGACATTTACTATTCGTCGTGATGTCGCACACCCCTAGAATAAACCATTTAACGACTAGTCGACTAGTCGTCGACTGTTATGCAAAACTAGTCGACTAGCAAAAATCAGTAGTTGTGAAACCCCGCACACACACATGTACAGTAGATGGCCTGAAAGGGTCAGTTGCTCCATTTGAAATTACATACTGTCAGTGTATGCACAGCACTCCATTTGATGAAAAAGAGCCTATTTTTTGACCATGTGTGGTATATATACAATTCCAGACAATCCAAACTACATTTTCAGTGTTTCCACACAAAAAAAGTAGCACAAAGCAACAAATCAGCATATCAGAATGATTTCTGAAGCATGACACTGAAGACTGGAGTAATGATGCTGAAAAAAAAAAAATATATTATATATATATATATATATATATATAAATATATTTTATATATTATATAAAATACAGTGTATATATATATATATATATATATATATATATATATATACTGTATATATTAGTTATATTGTATTTTTAATCAAATTAATGCAGACTTGGTGAGCTTGAAGAGACCACTTTTTAAAACAGTAACAAATTTTATAACCATAGTTAACTTGGGAAGTAGGCATTTTCAGATGCTGGGAATATCTGAGATTCATTCAGATGTACTATATTGTGTTGTCATTGTTGCATGTTGTGTTGTATATTGTTATGATTGAAAGGGTTGTGAAGACATTTGAGTTTTCTCCCTGCAGGCTCAGTCCAGAGGTTTTCCTCAAACGTCCAGCTACAGGAACATACTGGCGCCTGGACAAGATTCTCAAACGCAAAGCAGTATGGGGGAAAACTCTTTTACACTACATTTATTCCTTTATACATTTCATAAGTTCTCTCCCTTATCTATCTTAAAAAGCATTCCATCTGTCAAACCATGTAAGTGTTTAAATATATTGATTGGCATAAACTTTAACATTACGTGTGTGTGTGTGGTGTTTAGGAACAGGGAGTGAAGGTGTGTGTGTTGTTGTATAAGGAGGTGGAACTGGCTCTGGGTATCAATAGCGGCTACAGCAAGAGAACATTAATGAACATCCACCCCAATATTAAGGTTTGATTTACTACACACTTCTGCTCATTCTGCTGTCCTCTTCTCCCTCACAATTTTGTCATTCTTTCACATCATGACAGCTGTCTTATTGTGCGTTCTTTTTTATATAGATGATTCACTCTATATTTTTTTTTTTTTTGCCCTAGGTGATGCGTCACCCTGATCATGTTTCCTCAGTTGTGTTCCTCTGGGCTCATCATGAGAAAATGGTAGCCATCGACCAATCAGTGGCCTTCGTGGGTGGGTTGGATCTTGCGTTTGGGAGGTGGGATGACAGCGACTATAGGCTGAGTGATCTGGAACCCCCAAAACCAGCCACTCATGCAGAGGCAGGCCCAGAGGTACAGTTGTGACTAATAGATATGATGATATCCTTAAATGATCCTGTACTCTTCATCTCTCCCTGTTTAATTTCTGTTTTTTAACTTCCCTCTCCCTCTCCCTCTTCCCGACTCAGTCTGATACTGTGGATGGCCCTGCAGTTCCTCTGACAGTATCTGCGTCAGAGTGTGAGGATGAAGTCGATCTGAGCTGTAATGCCCTCTTGTGGCTGGGAAAAGATTACAGCAACTTTATCAAGAGAGATTGGACACAGCTGGATCAGCCCTATCAAGGTACACAGTCCAATGTAGACTTAAATACATTTTTTATTATTTTAAATAACCCATCTAACATCTTTTTATAAAAGGGTGCTCTGATCAGGGTTTTTGGGGCCAATTACAGATCACTGGAAGCAGTATTAGTTGATACAATCACTGATACCAATCACTGAAATAAATAATACTACAAGATAAATAGAAGACTTCAAATAGACTCACTGAGGTTATGTATCTATTCTTAACAACAATTTTTTTTAAGTATAAAAAACTGAAGATAATATAGAAAATATCACGAATTGTCTCTTTGTTTAATAACATGTGCAACATATTCCATTTCTTCTCTTAGAAAAAATAAAAAAAACAGAACAGTAATTATCAACAGAAAGTTATCAAATGCAAAACAAATGCATAGTCTTCACTGTATAAATTAAATATAGATTAATCCTACTAAATCTACTATGGAACAGTTGAGTGATTTTTTCTTTCTCTTTTCTTGTTTGATTAACATTAATGACACAGACGGCAGCAGGAATATTAGGCTGCTGTCACTTTACAACCTAATTCAAGGATCCAGTATACTGTTACACATGTGACTCATTTCTCAAACCTTTATGTTCACTTAAGACATAACCAAAAGTATTTAATCGTATACTCACTAAGCCAGGCCTTTTGACATATTTCTGTGTGTATTTATCTGTTTAGATGCGAAACTGAAACTCAAAGTTCACTTTGCTTGTCTGTGTTCCACTTCGTCTCTTAGCGCGCGCACAGAAAGTCGCTTGGGGAACAATTTCTATTTCGTGGCTTAATGCAGTTTTAATAACTCTTTTTATCACAGTTTAGCAGCAGTAGACTGCAGTCTATGACAATTGCTGATCTAGCTGATTTGAACATTAAGTTTTGCTTTTAGGGAAGAACTAAAGTGCACCGCTTTGAAGGAAAGAATGTAGTAAAATCACACAACTCGAGTTTCTTTCTGTCATGCTGTAGGGTAGGTGTCGTCGCAATTTCTCCACTCTCCATTGCAGATGTATTGTCCTTTTCAGACACCTGGTAGATGTAATGATTTGGTGCTCAAGTTTTCAATGTTGAAAACTGTTGTGCTGCTTAATATTTTTGTGGAAATCATGATACAGTTTTTCTTCTTAGGCCTATCATTTAAATATCATTTGATGTTTATGCTTTGCTAGAATAAAGATAAGGGAGTATTAATTGAATGTGGGTATAGCCAGTAGAGTAACTTCTGCTGTTCCCCCCTCAGACAATGTTGACAGGACTCAGGTGCCACGCATCCCCTGGCGAGACCTGGGTGCAGTGCATCATGGGAAAGCAGCCAGAGATCTTGCACGACACTTCATCCAGCGCTGGAACTTCACCAAGGTCAGAAATCAAATGACTAATTTTATTGATTGTTTTTGAATCTAAATGCACTCTGGAAACTTTTATCGTTGCATTTTCTTCTTATATTCTGTTTGTCTTTTAAGATCTTTAAGAACAAATACAAGGATGACTTCTACCCGTACCTACTGCCGAAATCTCACTGCACAGCAAATAAGCTGCCATTCACAATGCCTGGTGTCACAAATGCCTCTGTACAGGTACATGTACCTCTGTACCCCTCATTTAATTAATTTTGCTTTTTGCCATCATCATTTAATTATGTCTGTTTCTCTTTAATACTCGCCTCTATTTTTCTCCCAGGTTCTTCGTTCTGTCGATCGCTGGTCTGCTGGCACATGTGAACATTCAATCCTCAATGCCTATATACATGTTATTGAGAACAGCGAGCATTACATTTATCTAGAGGTAACGCTCATTCTATGACCTTACCAAAAGCATTTACCTCTGACTCATAAGACTTCACGCACACACAGCTGAACAGACTCTGTGTTCTGTTCACACACAAAGTCTCAGTGTTGTGGAGTTGTTTACAGTGTTCTCTCCCACTAGGATCATGTGATTCTACTGCATTCAGCTGGCAACACACAATACCCTCTGCTCTTGCCTCATGCTCAGAAACAGTCAGCTAAACTAGGAAGAATGGAACAGATATGCTTAAACTACATCCAGAGGAAATGTCCATACAGAAATAATAATAAAAACAATATTAACAAGTATTGAAAGCTAAAAACTTTAAATTCAACAACAAACACTGGTGTTGTCCAGACTCAATTATGGTTTACAATTTACTTTTGTATTTATTTACTATGGATATTAATGAATATGAATTATTAATGAGGTAATTTATTAGAATGTTCCAATTGTTATCTATTTTCTAAAGAAAACTATGTCAGGCTTAGTTATTTATAATTCTGTACCACACATATCTAATTAGTCTTCTAGTATGCTAGATTATAGAATTAAATTGAGACTATCCTAAGTTTAAGACTTTATTTATGGTGATTTTTATAGGGATATTTCGCGCAGAAAATTCTGTCATCATTTACTCGCGTCTTTCTTTCTTCTGTGGAACACTAAAGAAGATATTTTGAGAAATGTCTCAGTGCTTTGTTGTCCATACAATGGAAGTCAGTGGTCACCAAAACGGTTTTGTTACCTACATTCTTCAAAATATCTTTTTAGTGTTCTGCAGAAGAAAGAAACCCAAACAGGTTTGGAACGACATCAGGGTGAGTAACTGATGATTTAACAATAGTCTTTAAAAAACATGTCTTTTTGGGAATATCTTTTATTTGTATAAAATATTAATAAACATTTGCTTCTTAGGTAAGGCAATAATGATCTTAAATGGACACTCCACTTTTTTTTGGAAATAGGCTCATTTTACAACTCCCCCAGAGTTGTAAACAGTTGCAAACAGTTGAGTTTTACCGTTTTCGAATCAATTCAGCCGATTTTCTGATATTTAGAAGAATATCAGTAACCAGACAGTTTCTGGTCTCATTAACTTCCATAGTATAGTCGATGAGACCAGAAACTGTCTGGTTACTGATATTCTTCTAAATATCAGAAAATCGGCTGAATGGATTTTACCGAAAATGGTAAAACCTAACTGTTCAACTCTAAGGGAGTTGTAAAATAAGCCTATTTCCCCCAAAAAAGTGGAGTATCCCTTTAAGGCTAATACACTGTAATGACTTTCAACTTTCAATGACCGAAGCGTAATGCACTGATCCGACAAAACCCGACAATAGTGTCTGTTGCTGTTAGTCGACATCTGTTGGTGCGGTGTGAATAAGCCATTGCAGGGATAATGTTACAGTAAGAATGTTTCGTGAATCTGGCTCCTGGTCGTTGGCTGTAGAACATTTAGTAAGGCAGCTTTACAGGAAATAGAACTTTTGTAAAGATCACATGCTGCAGCCCCCCATGTCCGTTTGATGCTCTTAGACAATCACATTATTTCAGTACCAGGTGCCCAGAGTTTAGCAAACAAGTGAGACAAATGAAACAAACCCCTCTCTGTCCCTCCTCTTTTTTTAGAATCAGTTCTTCATCAGCTGCTCAGATGAAAAGAATGTACACAACACCATTGGGGATGCTATTGTCAAACGGATCCTACGGGCTCACAGGTGTGTTACCTCTGTGAAAATAATACAAGTTTGGTCAAATAAAATGTATTCTGCAGTGTTTCTTATTAGTTTTGTTTGAATTGTTATAGTGAGGGGAAGAAGTACAGGGTGTTTGTTGTAATTCCCCTGCTGCCCGGCTTTGAGGGAGACATCAGTCAGGGAGGAGGAAACGCCATTCAGGCTATACTTCACTTCACCTACAGGTACACACACACACACACTCCAGCCCAGCTAAACATCTACATTAACACACACTCATGCGATCGTGTTTTGCTAAGATAACTTTTTCTGTGTGTAGAACGATTAATCGAGGAGAACAGTCCATTCTTTCAAGATTAAAGGAACAAAGTAAGTATCCGGCAGGAACATGTTTAGCTGTCTGTAATCCTGCCACTCTGGTAGAGTACATTTTTGGAAACTGTCTTCTTCTCCATCTGTTACTTTCACATTTGTCTTTTTATTAGTGACTAAATAATTTATCTGATGTTGTAGTTTTTAGCCATGTACTATAACATTCTACTCATTAACCAATCACAGTAATGGTTTACCATTTATTGTTTTAATGGCCGTCTCATCTTCTCATCAGTGCAGGAAGAATGGACACAGTATATCTCTCTGTGTGGTCTGCGCACACACACTCAGCTCGGCCAATCCCCTGTTACAGAGCTCATCTATGTCCACAGCAAAGCCCTTATCGCTGACGACCGTTGCTACATCATAGGTGAGACATTTGGCTTCGGATTAATACAATAAGACACAAGAGACTATGTCTATGTCTCAAAGATGGATGTAAGACAGATTGCTGAATAAATTAAAACTTTACTGTCACTTCGTATCAATTTAATGTGTCCTTGTTAAAGACATTTGTGTTGTTGCAAAAGTTTATATATATATATCTAGGCATCAAAGAATCTTAAAAAATATCACTGTTAAAAATATTAAGCAGCTCAACTGCAATTAGAGGATGATAACCAGATAATAATAAGACGAGTTTCTTGTCTTATTATTTATCTGGTTATAATGCTGCACCAAATCAGCATATTTGAAAGATTTCTGAAGGATCATGTGACACTGAAGAAAGTTATGATGCTGACAATTCAGATTTGACATATTAAACAGAAGAGTCATGTTAAATCATAATAATATTTCACAAAATTACTGCTTTACTCTTATTTTTTATCAAATAAATGCTGCCTCGGTGAACACAAGAAACATTAAACTTGTAGCTTGAAGCCCCCCTCTGATAGGATGACCACCATCAAACAAAGCAAATGTGGGATGATTACCAAGTGTGTGTGGGACAATGTGGGACATGTTACCAACACTAAAACATAACCTGAACCTGTTATATAATTTCTATATATATGTTATATAATGTATCTAACCCTAACTTAATAAAAACATTTGTATTCTGCCTTAAAGTTTCAACTGATAAAAATACTTTGTTCTTTCCAGAAAACACCATTAGGCTACATCACAATGTAACCTAACATGTCTTTATTTTATATGTCATTTCAACATCATGCAGTTAACTATTTATGAAACAGTTCTGACCAACTCCATGAAATTAGCTCATTGACGGTCTTGTATAATAAGAATTTATTAAATAAAAACTTTAATGTTTTTTTTGAAAGGAAGTGAATTAAAACACCACAGCAGGCAACACGTTGATAACGTTGAAATTAAGGTTTTAATTTACCGAATTATCAATTTGTTTTCTGACAGGGAACATTTGGAACGAATCACCGATCCACATTTTGATTGACAGCCATCATAGCCGTACTAGTGACAGTGTTTACTGCTTTCTTTTCAACCATTGGATAGGATTTAAAAAACGGCTGTTGTATTTGTACTCTGACGAAGCGCTGTTAAGTATAGACCATTTCACAAGATGTAAACAACACTGGTCCAGAAGCACTTCCTGTTTCAGTTTTTTAACACTACATAAAAGCTGGGATAAAATACAACCAACAGAACATTTAAAACTGAATCAAAAAGTTAAACAAACATCTTTAAGATGTTTTCTTTACATTTGAAATAAAGAAAACAGTTACAAACTGAAACAGGAAGTGCTTCTGGACCAGTGTTGTTTACATCTTGTGAAATGGTCTATAGGTGAAAAGCTGTGACACAAAAATAATAAATAAAATGGTTTATTAAAAAGGCAAAAGAATGCATGCACGTTTTCTTAATATGATAATTAAAACCAACAGACTGATGAAAATGTGGGACATTATCTTAATATGCGACGTGCGGGACACGGGGTGAAAATGCTGTACGGTACGGGTGGTCACCCTACCCACAGAGCCATGGTGGATAATGGTGAAAAATCATCAAAGCTCAACTTCGATCTGCTGACTGTCTTTAAATAATTTGTTTTATATAGGTTTAACAAAGCAACGTGTATAAAGTATCCCTGGGGAATTTGCACCTTGGAATGGGATTTAGGAATCGCTGACCCATGATACTATTTCCATGAAAAAGCTCCAAAATCCATCTGTTCAAATTTAAAGTTCTTCAAAATGTCCTTTCTCTCCTGTTGTTATCAGGGTCAGCCAACATCAATGACAGGAGCATGCTGGGCAGTCGTGACAGTGAGCTGGCAGTGCTGGTTGAGGATGAGGAAAGAGTTCCCTCAGTCATGAACGGAGAGGAGTACCAGGCTGGACCACTAGCACTCGCATTACGAAAGGAGTGCTTCAGGTGTGTATATACTTGAAAGCAGTGACAGAGATGCACCAGAGCATGTATTTAAAGTTGACAAGCTTTCTGTGAAGAAGTCAAAGTGTCGCAACCACCAATCAAATCAAATCTGTCAAACACATATACTATATGATTCTTACATCAGTCTTCTAGAGTCATGGAAGCACCTGAAATTTTTGCTTAGAAAAGTCATGACAATTTCCATAGTGAATGAAAATGTCTTTGGATATGCTTTGCTTGGAGGCTCAGAAAACTGGATTCTCCAGCGTTTCCAGCACTGAATCTACAGCGCTATGGCATTTTGAGTTATCAGTCTGAATCCAATGTGATTCAAGGTTGTGTACCAAAAAATAAAGGCAAGAAAACATGTCTTTCTATTGAGCTGTCATCGCAAACTGCAAGCAAGAACATACGTCCGCACTTCCATTTAAACTTTAAAGGTTTGGTGTTGGTAAGAGATTTTTGTTGGTAAGCCTGTGTTTATTTGATTTAAAAATACAGTAAATATTGTGAAAAGCTGAATCTTCAGCCTCAATTGTCAGTCACATGATCCTTCAGAAATAATTTTAACATGACGATTTGATTCATAAGAAGCATTTCTTATTATCAATGTTGAAAACAGTTGATACATTAGTTGAAACAATGATACATTTTCCCCCCAGCATTCTTTGATAAATATGAAGATCAAAAAACAGTATATATTTGAAATAGAAATCTTTTGTAAAATGTTAAATATCTTTACTCTCACGTTTGTAATGTAATGTGTCCTTGCTTAAAGCAACACCAAGGAACTTTTCCTCTGCGGTCCCCCTACAGGTTGGAAGCGGAATTGTCCATTATTGCTGTCGTAAATAATTCAGCCTACCGCATCCTACTGTCGCACGCTCTCTGTTTATCCAGCATCCGCTTTGGAATCATGATGACAATTCAAAAGCTAGCCGGCTGCTAGGTATCTTATATGTAGTTGTAGTCTACTGTCGAGTACGCTCCACCTATCAGCAATTATAACTCTTGCCGTAAAGCAAGTCAAATATGTAGTTTTCTTATGTCTCATTCGCACTACAGAAACGCGACCCGATCTGGCAATCTTACATTACATGGATATATCAGATAAAGGACCGCAAAGTGCATTTTACAATGTCACGACTTGATGAACCACTGAAACGATTTTGTAAAAATTCTTACTTAGTGTTGCTTTAATAGAAGTATTCATTTCTAAAAAAAAAAAAACAACCTTATTGAGCCCAAACTTTTGAATGCTTGTGTAGTTAGATTTACAACAAATGAGTTTTATGAGCTAGATAATGAATCGTTCAAGACGAAACACAAACCATGATTTACTGATGCGATTGATTATGAGGTAAGCCTGTAAAGCACAGATATCTTCAAGACTAGCTGACCTTAATGACTGTGACAAATTGAAGCATTTAATTTATGCAGTTTGTCAAGAAATGTCAAGCACAATTGATGGGAAATGAGTAACAGAGATACGAGTATGATATTATTAGTAGTCATTAGGCTTGTATCTTTTTGCATTTCTTCCCATGAAATACCTTAAACATAGTCATAATCCATCTCTTTTACATGAGAATGGTTCTGTAGCTAAGATGATAGATCTCTGTTTGTGCAGTGAAGCACCTCGGCATCCCATTTTGTCCAACTTCTCTCCTGTCTGTGTAGGAGTGTGTGAGTGAAAGAGAGAGGTGTGTGTGTGTGTGTGTGTGAGCAGAGCAATTTGTGTTGGCACGCTGCGTTCCATACTGCCAGCTACCAGAACATCTCTTGGTTGCCAAGGGAAACAGTGAGATGCTTCTAATGATGCATGTCTGCAGCACCTTTCACTGCTAGCCTTGGGATGTGACCTCAAGTGATTGTGTTAATGTCCGTCTCTGGGTCTTATGATTTGATTGAGTTATTCCACGTGAATCTCCTCCCATAATAGTTTTCACATTTCACATTTCTATTTGCTCTATGAGACTTTCCGCAGGCTTTCTACACCCCAAGGGTGCACTGTATCAGTCTAAATGAGTTTTTTGATATTTTCTTTTTTGATGTTGACTTGTCTTTAATGCTTAAAGTAAAATGCTCTGAAATTACCTCTTGATGTGATATGATTAAAAATTGAAATAAGATGTAGACTGAGATTTTTAGTCCTAGTCTGTTAAGAGCATTTGATTCAAAGGAGTTTTTTTTTTTTTTTAACTTGGAACTGGAAAGGGGGAGGAGGTGTTCTCACGTAATATCTATCAACATACTATGGTTTGTTTTGAAGTGTTGCCTTGCGAAACATAATTAAAACAATGATACATTTACATGACAACAATGTACTAAAAACGGAAAAGCTTTTCGCTTGCAGACAAAGCTGTCAAAACGATCCCCATTCACACAGATCTGCAAAAACGGCTGCATTATGCTGCAAATGCTAAAATAAAAAAACAATCCGCTAATAGACTGAACGTGTAATATGATGCGCTTGACATCACCGTTTTAACGCATTCGCTTTTTTGTAGTTTACACAGAGACAATAATAGTATCGTTATTTAAAAGTTGCGCTTTAAATCTGTTTTCTAAAGTTTGCGTCTGTGTGAAAAAAACACCATTGCTGTGTAAATTAATGGCAAAAATGCATAATAAGTATCCCGTTTTTAGTTGAAAATGGTGTTTTTTTTTCATTGTAAACCCCTGAGAATAAAGATGTACAACATTAAACTAGCATCTTATTTATTAGTTTATTTATTTCTATTACAACAGAAGTACAAAAGGTACTTATCAGCCTTTTAAAATTGTTTTGAACAAAGGAACAAAAAAAAAATTGAGAACGACTGCTCTAAATACTGTTTAGCTAAACTGTCTAAATTCACCCTTTGCCTCCTCTCCTCAGTGTACTTCTCGGAGCAAAATCCGACCCAACTCTGGACATCGATGATCCGATCAGTGATCATTTCTTCAACAATGTTTGGAACAAAATCGCCCAAACCAATGCCGTCGTCTATGAGAAGGTGAGGGACAGACCTTGTGTTCTGAATTCCCCCACACACCCTCTATGGCATTTATGAATCTGATGTCTTTAACTAAAGGTTTTCATTTAAAGTCGCTGTGCTGGGTTACTGATACAAAAGCATTGAATGCAAGTCTAAACTATGACAAAACCTGCAATTACTGTAATTTGCAGGTTGTGCAGCAGTCCTGCAGACAATATCAGCACTCCCATGCACTTCTATACTATCATTACCTAGATATTTACACTCACAATGCTAATCCTAGAGATCTCGATGGTTGCATGATCTAGTTATGGATTAGATTTCTGGAATCTTTTTTTCTTCACTGTGCAGGTCTTCCGATGTCTTCCCCTGGACTCCATCCGTAACTTGCGCGAGTTGCTGGGGAACGCGAACACGGAGAATCTCAGTCTTACCGACCCGGAGAAAGCCAGAGAAGAATTACAGGCCATCCAGGGCATTCTGGTCCATTTTCCGCTACATTTCCTTTGTGAGGAGTACTTGCTCCCGTCACTTAAGAGCAAAGAAGGAATGGTTCCTATGGAAGTGTGGACGTAGCAGGGAAAAGCATCAAATAGTTTGAAGTGTGCCAGTGAAACAGGATTTCAGAGTTTAAAATATCACACATCGGCTAACTAAGCTATAAGCTGCTGCCACACTTTTTTGTCTAATTATGTTTGGACTAACGTAATGGTAGGAAATGTTAACTCTGAACACTAACCCAAATACAGTGTAGAAACACATGCTGATCTTATATAAGAAGATAAATGCGTTTGTTAGGAGAATCACACGGTGCACTTGCTAATTTTATGAAGATACAATGAAATAACATCAGTCTTCTCCCCAAATGCCCATTACGGCCACAGATGTCATGATCTGAGTATTTAAGATGGCCGAGGATGTAAAGTGCTGCATATTATCGAGGATAAAATGAGGAACAAGAAACGGAAAGAAGAGAAAACAAGGCGAGAGAGAGGGTATTTTTGATGACTAAGGAACAGAACGTACATTTATTGTTGTGAATGTGTGTGGGTGGCAAGCATTGCTTTACCTTCTTTTCCCTCTCTCTTTATTTCTTTCTTTCGTGCACTACACCTCTCAATGCAGTGGCAGCAAATCTGTCAGAACATTTGTGGTTGTTATGGTGACGGTTATAAAGAGCTGACTTGGTCTTGGCTTCTGAGAGAGCGATAGAGAAAACGAAAGAAAGAGAGAGGAAGAATCAGGAATAAATAGACAAACCGTCAAAACAGGGATAACTGTGGGTGCTGGCGTACTTGGTAAGGGAACATTATGTAATGTTTTTTGAAACAGGTAGGGGGGAGTGTTACGGAGCGGGGATCAGGTGGGGCATCAAACATGGTGAGATATTCAGGGGGAGTCTCTCAGCTCAACATTTATCACCAACCACCTCATCTCCATGACAACCAGAAGAAATTATTGTTATGTAATTATGTCAGCGGCCCAGAAGGTTCCACTTTGGGTTTTTTGAAGGGGGTGTCGAGAGCACACTGGAGACCAGAAAAGCAAAGCTAATTTTGTCAATGCCCCACTTTGTAAATGATTAGTAATCTGCCCATGTAATGCTGTAGAATGTTGTAGGTGACTTTACCTGCACTGGAAGAGAATGTTTTTGGGTTTGACCACTGATGACACAATCATTAATATACTGTAACATTCTAATTATATCAAGCAGGCAACTTTATGAACTGACAATTATGTTAAAAAATCACTTTATACCTGCTGTATCTGCTTTTGCACATTTTTATACTTTTTATGTATATACAATTGATTTTATTTAGAAAGCATTCTGAGCTCACAAACTAATACTTAAATTAATATTGGCTAACACTATGTGTTTTCACAGCTTCTGAATGTCTACTATAGACAGCTAGGATAGACAGCATATTGAATTTTCTTCAGATGAAAACGAGGTTATAAAGGACAGACTTGTAGTTTTTACAACTGCATGCTTTCTATAAAGGTCCTAGATGACATGTCATTTTCATAAGTCACTTTCGAAAATGTTTTATGGTGTATTTGGCTACATGTATGACATGTATTTTTGGATTGACTATAAATGCAATATGATAGTTGTCTGAAAGCAATTGAGCAATCCGTTATTTTCCTTTCTGTTCTCCATCTGAATAAATACACCATTCACTTCATTGATGCTTTGTGTTGTTTGTCGTTCACCAGATCACAAAACTGGCGGTTCGGATCATATTACGTTTTTTACGTTACGAATCGGATCAGCAGGAATAAAAATTGTGCGGGGGAAACTTTGCTCTCCAATTAAACTTAAAGCTTACTTTAAGTCCTGCGATACCAGAGTAAAAGGCAAGTGAACAGACAGTAAACCAATTACAAGCATATAAATACAACATAAAGTCACAAATAAAGAAAGGTCTAAATGTAGCATTCATTTCGGGTACAGAAATGTAATAATTAAATGTAAAATAACACTATGTTCACGGAATAAATGCAATATAGATAAATCTTAAAGCTGTGTTTTGTTGTTTGATTAACATGTCAAACAGCTGGTATAACTTACACTGTCACTTTAAGACCATGTACGCACTGATCCAGTATAATGATACACATTCTATTTTTTTCTCATCTTGTTCACTTAAGTGTGCTTAAGAGAAAACTTGCTGAGACGGGTATGGACTGGCATAATTTGTGTGTATGTGTCCATCCCAGTGGAGGAATCAGTTCGAAGTTTGTGCGCTACATGTAATATGCCTCTCTCTCTCTGTGCGTGCCTCAGGTGTGTGTGGCTGTGCACGCACATGTAACAATGTGCGATACCGAAATAAATTATATTGCCTCTTCTAGCGTTGTAATGGTTTTTAAAATCTATTGAATGTGTAAACAAGGAAGAAAAAACATGTGCAAATGATAATTGCGTTAAACTTGTAACTGATCCACGAAATGTGGGGCTTTGTCCATTCGATCACGGATCAGCAACGATCTGTTTAATAACCCCTTCTTGTTAGAGATTCTCAGCCAACAAATTTCCTTTATTTATACAGCACCTTTCTTAAACTCAAGGTCGCTTTAAAGTGCCAACAAAACAAAATAACCAACGGAAACAGAAGAATTTAAGTAAATAGTGAATTAAGTAGGCTAAATGAAGACTTTTTTTAGAACCAAATAGTAAATAATATATATTTATTGTTAGCTAGCTCAACCAAATAGTTTAGAAAAGTTCTATAATTCACTCTCATGTCATTCAAAACCTGTAGCCTATGACTTTTCTTATGCGGAACAAAATAGAAAATATTAAAGAACGTTGAAAGCCAAATGTTGGCGAATACGGAAGGTCCACGAAGGTCAACGACATGAGGGGAAATGATGAATGTTAATATTATTATTTTTGTTTTTCCAGATGAACCATCCCTTCAATAAACATAAATTATGTCTTAAATTAGAAAATTGTTAAAGTGTGAGAGTTAGGCTTATGTAAGTTTATGAACAAGAACAACATATAATTGGCGTATAAAAACAATATAAGTCAATGTAATAATAAGCCTAAAAACATTTACAAAAAACAGCTAGTGTGATTATGTTCTGCTAGTTATTATTTTGTTAATGTTCTGCTATAGGTATTCCTGTACCTGTCTCCTTTGTAACTTACTCGGGAAGTTTGTCCCTGTTGTAGCACCGTAGCAACCCAGTCGAACAGTACAGGAAGACGGGAGTGAGAAAGTGCAGGGGAGGGGGGAAAATAAAGTGGCTGGAAAACAGTGTTGTGTATTCTTGCAGAGGACGGACGTCACAGCAGAAGTAGGAATAGGATCATACCAACACAGGAGAGAGAAGTTCAATCTGACCCATGAAAACAAACGAGATTACAGCAAAAGGACAAAGTTTATTCCCGAGGCGACTCGTTTTACTAACATCTTAATTATAGTAATAACAATAATGTAACGTTGTGCATCGTGACGAATCACTGCCTTAAAGGGTCCGGCCTGAAAACAAGGTGCTGTTTCTGATTTCCCGTTCTTCCCCTTGCTTTCTCTCCAACAAATCGGCAGAGGTTTTGCGCACAACCGGGAGGTGCCGCTGACTGACATCAGGAGGGAATGAAAGTTTGCCAGGCGGGCGGAATTTTATTCGACGTAAACACTTCTTGTTTTTGACACCAGGACCGTGTATTTCAACCCGAGACTCATTGTAGAGACTTTTAAAAACTGTGGACATTAACTGAGCCGAACAGTGACATCGAAATCCACACAGAAATCCCGTTTAAGGCGTGTGCGTGGGTTGCGCCGTAACATGACGGCTGTGGCAGATTGACGCGGATATCACGAGCGAGCGCCGCTGTTTTGGAGCTCGGCTTTTGACTTATCTTGAAGTTCTGCCTCTTTATTTACATATTTTGAGATTTATACTGCTCGTGCATACGCTATTCTACTGCTTTGACCGAGGTAGGATTGGCTTAACTTACGCAGTGCTGCCAAAATGAGTGTAGAGACGGAGTGTAGTGTGGCACATCTGATTCAAGCTCATGTAAATGTTGCCATGCAGTCTTCAGGATTATAGGCTCAATCTCTGCCTTTATCATCGATAAATGCTCGCTAGGCATTTCTCGAACACTTGCCTGAAGAACCGGATCACTTAGCCTTAAAGAACCATTTGTTCTCCGATAAACAAGAAACAAACATTTTATGGTCAGAAATCCTGCAGCTGTTGTCGGTTAAACTGTTCGCGGCGGGTCGAGCCAAATGTTTCTCCGGGGACCTCACAAGTTTTTATGAACTGTCCATTGAAATAAATATACTGATAAAATAAAAATACCGCTGTCGTTGCTGCAGTTTGGAGTACATATTTTCAATTTCCTCCTGAATCGCCGCAAAAATGTCAGAAAACGCACCTACGCGGAGTCTGGATGACATCGACCTGGCCGCCCTGCGGGTGAGTGTGTGTTGTTCACCTGTCAGAGGCCTTCACACCCAAACAAATCCATAACAGTATGATCTATCTATGCCGATATGGTTTATGAGGAAATGTATACATCAACGAGCTTTTAATAACGATCTTCAATGTTTGATTATTATGATTGATTAGTTCCTGCGAGCAGGTAAGTCTTGGGCCTGTAGCTATGTGTAATATAATAATTAAGGCCTGTAGTCTCTCTCTCTCTCTCTCTCTCTCTCTCTCTCTCTCTCTCTCTCTCTCTCTCTCTCTCTCTCTCTCTCTCTCTCTGTCTCTCTCTCTCTCTCTCTCTCTCTCTCTCTCTCTCTCTCTCTCTCACACACACACACACACATTTGTGTTTTGGGAGGGCCTACCTTGCAAATAAGTGTTGACATTGAATAGGCTTCCTTTGTAATCTTAGAATATCTTCTTTGTTGAATGGGGAATGCCCTGCAAAACATTAGTGTAACTTTACATTTAGGCCAACACTCACCATGTTTACGTACAAATGTAAAGGAATGATTCAGTAGTGTCTGTTTTTTAATGGCTTGGCTTCTTAGTTTTTTGGGGGGTTTTTTAACAAAAACTCAACGTTCCCCACTGGCCAGATGCCGGAAAGTCTTAGTTAATGGATATGTTTACAGCAACGATTGAGTCCGTTTTGTGAGGGGAGAAAATTAGTTACCCACATAGTATGGAGAAGTGGGCAGATTATTATCTTGACATTAATCCAGACTCTATGGCAAAAAGATGACAATCCTTCACCAAAGACCATTTTAGCAACAAATTACCCTACCTAATGCACTCTGTCAGTAAGATTTTGGAATATTTTTCAAACAATTCTCTCATGTTCACCCTGGCTGCATTAATCAGAAATACATTACAACTCGAATATTGTGAGATATTTTTACTATTTAAAACATCTCTTGTTTTTAATAGAAAATGAAATGCTTTTTTGCAGGATTGTGTGATGAATAGAAAGAAATCCTTGTAACATCAATGAACTTACTGTCGCATTGGCAAAGTTTAATGCATCTTTGCTGTATGAAAAGTATTCATTTATTTAAAAAATACATCTTACTGAACCCAAACCTTTACACTTTGCACATTAGCCTTAGAATTGCTGTCATATTGTGTTGTATACTAGAATAGTCTCTGTATTTCATGTGCAAGCAGAAGGCTAATCTAGTCTTCTAGCTTAGTGGTATGTTAGCAGGTGGCTAATCCAGTGCCTTAGGGGTAATTATGTTCACTAATTAGGTGAATTCCTGCATATAGATAAGGTAACGTCAGTCTGATTTTTTTTTAATTTATTTATTTATTGCATTTTTATGTGCTTTTGTCATTTTTGTTGTATTACTGTTTAGGTTTAAATTATTTTATTTTTCAGTTTTAGTTTTTATTTTTAATTGATTAGTATTCAACTTAAAAGTATTTCACTTAGTTTTCATCAGTGTCATACAGTAACTCAGTTGCCAAAGCAAAATTTCCAATTTCCATTTTTTTCATCTAATATTTATATGTATTTTTTCAGCTTTATTTCAATTAACAAAAATGTTTTTATTAGTTTGTCGAGGTGTGCGTCCTTCCCAAACAACTGCTTTGTAACTTGCGGACTGGACATGAACACGTCAGGACTCCATCCTTTTGACACTTCAGCAGTTACGCGTGTTAGTGTGGTTGTGAAAATGCCATAAACGTTAGAGCTCTGGCCGTAACTCTATATCTCTTGTGTGTTGGTACAGTGAGTTCCTGGGCACGGCTCTCCCAGGGTGTGATGTGTGTGATATTGCCCCTAGAGAGAGAGAGAATGAGCACGATGATTCACTTAAGCTCATTGTTTTATAGCCGTCCTATATAACACCCACATACAGTGTAGATGCACATTTAGGCAAGCAAAACTAATTTAGACTATCTCAAGAGTTCTGCCTTACATGTAGCTCCCTATCTAGAATCGCACACGGCCGAGGTGGTTTGTAGTTTCGTTGTATTGTTTTTGAACTTGAGAGCAACCTACTCTCCAGTTCACCGGTGGTCATCTCAGTTTCAGTTCTTGTAAGGATCACTTTTAAATAAGATTGACTTGCAAGTTGCCAGAGCATCAAACTTGGCAGAAGCAGGTGAAGTTTTTGCTGGCGCCTGAATTTTGTAGAGTCATGTATTTAAATTGGGCTATTATTACATAACATAGACTGTAAGAAAAAAGATGGATGACGCACCTTCATTTTTTTTCATTGTAGAAAAGTGAAACCGCCAATGTCTCAATCTTGCGCTCATTCGGGTACACAGTAGTGAACTCGGGACCCGAATCTGCGCAGTAGTGAGAGAGGAGAAGTATGTAGTGGAGCCGAGGTATCAAGGCCCCACCCACACTCCTGCAGAATCGGTTAATACAGTTTACCGCAGAACAACTCATGTCAGTGTGAAATACACAGTTATGGAATTGTAGAAATTAAAGCTCCAAACTCCTCCTGAAATCCTGAAAAAAGTCTGTTGGTCAGAGAATTGTGAAGTGTCACTCCCGTTTTTATAACATCAAATAACTAACTAAAACCAAACTACCTAAAGTGACAGGAACCATCTTTAGAACATTTTTATTTGGAATGTAAATTGAATTAGTTTTTTCCACAGGCCATTAGACTACATTAATGGCTTGTGTCCACTGAGTGGTACGGTACAGTACAGTACGGGTCGGTAAACCATGATCTGGCTAGCGTTTCCACCGCCAACAGTATTGTTTGCCGGAAAGAAGCGATCGACGTCATTTTCATGCGAAGAAAGCAACATAGTAAACAAGAACAACAACAACAACAATGGATGACATACAGCAGATCTTGTTCCTGCTTCTTGGCATGTTTGTCACAAGAAACAAGCGCTGGCATTAGGCGTTTCTCAATACCAAATAGCCTACGCAAAGTCAGACTCGGGAGAATGTCTCCCGAGGACGCAAGTCCAGTAATTCTGCACGTTCTTGAATGCGCCACTCAGCTCGCTCTGATACTCCGCTTATCTCTTTATGTACATTTTAGGCAACAATAAAACGGAATATGTTATAAAACACCGCTCTGCTTCTTTTCAATTTCATTTAAACACATTTTAAACATTATAAGCACACAAATGTGGTTCAGGGCAGGCAACGCACAGCCTACTGATTATATTCACTGCATGTAACGTTATATGGTATACATTTATAACAAAACTAAATATAAAACACAACCCTGCCTCTTTTCGTTTAAATTTAAAAATATTAAACATATTCCAGGAAATATGTAATGTATTGCATATTGCATTGGTACAAATGTTGCAATACACAACATTACAGATGATCTTGTAATAAAATAAAAAATGACAACACTATCTCTTTTTGTTAAATTTCAGTTTTATCAATAATATCCATTAGAAAAGTATAAGTAAAAGGTACAGAAGCTATACATTAAAGCTTTAATAACATAAAGCAAACCATTCAGTCAAATAAACAAATTCAGCGCTCAAATATATGAAACTTCACTTAGTAAACTTCACAATAACAGTAGTATTATTTCAAATGTATATTAAAAAAATGCCGTATCTAATGCCCTTGTAGCACGCGCAAGTGACGATACTCTGTCAACCAATCAATATTCTGCGGTGAGATTTAGCTCCACCTTTTAGTACCGTACCACTGTGCTAGGTACCCCAACAGAAGGGTACCCAAAAAGTAGTATGGTACTTTTTGGTAACATTCACAACACT
Source organism: Pimephales promelas (assembly GCF_988280905.1). NCBI lineage: Eukaryota > Metazoa > Chordata > Actinopteri > Cypriniformes > Leuciscidae > Pimephales > Pimephales promelas. Next base: position 28,468,477 of record NC_142772.1, read on the forward strand.
TTTGACAGTGGAAATGCAAATAATTGTGTACCAAACCGTACCGCTCAGTGGAAACGAGCCATAAGAGGGCGGTGTTTATGACCTATACAGGGACTGACCACCTGGTTGGATGCGCCACTCAAATCGAAACGTTTTGGCTTCACTTTTCACGACTTGTGTGGCATACTTGTTACATAATCATAATAGCAGCCCATTTGACTGTTGGGTTGCTTATGTAAATGCAACAAATGCTAATAACATCTTAACAGAAACCAAAAATATCAAATAGTTGTGATTTAAGATATTGGTTAAACCAACTAATAAATAATGCATGTCATGATGACTAGAAAAATCTGCTATACTGTACCTTACAAAATGTAACAGAAGCTTGTTATTGACTGATCAAAATAAACCAGCTGAACATGTGCCTAAAGCCAGATGTTTGGCATACATTGGGCAAGAAGAGAATATTTATTAATGTTTGTTGGTATCTGTATTCATGAGGTTGCAGGTTAATGATGTAACTTGATCTAGTGATGCTTAAATATTGATAACCGTTGGCTGACTCTGATGGGTATTACTTTAGTGTCTAATGGTTTCATCTTCATGTCAGATAGCTGCATGCTGTTATATTTGCAATATAGCTGCAATATTTCTTAGTTGATCTTGTTTTCAAAGCTGAAAGGTGCAATGTGTAAAAATGAATGAATGAAATGAATGAAAATCTATTAACAGAAATGCAATATGACATCCATAACTGTGTTCAGTGGTGTATAAAGAACTTGCTTAATAAACCGTAATGTTTTTATTACCTTAAAATGAGACGTATCTATATAACCACAAGCACCCCCTTCTGTGAAGGTTGACATATTGTGACGTCATGTTTCTACCGTGGCCGACAGTGAACAAACTGCTCTACAGAGCGTGTTTCGTCACTTCCTCGAAAGAGAAGTAGCAGAAAGCTAGAAGCTAGCCATAGACACAGTGACTAGTGAGTTTTCCCTTGTCAGTGGTGTAAAATATGCAGTTGGATTGTTTCATGTAACTTAGTTCTTCTCCATCGCTGTATTATGTGTTTGCTATGTAGGGAGAATTGTGCTGGTTACGTTTGTGAGATAATCAGCTGCTTACTACTATTATATTACAGTGTTTCCCCTACCATTGTTTTAGGGGGGCGACCAAAAAAAAAAAAAACGACCCCCACCCCCCTAAAATGCTGACGAAATCCAGTTATAAAAAAGGATTTTACTGTATATTTTCGTGGAATAAATAGAAAGCGGTTCAGTACACTTGAAATCAAATCGCAATGTAGACTAGTGTGTGTGAATATTAAACCACAAAGACTATTTAAATACGAATCCTGCTTGCCTTATTCCATGTGAATGAATGGTGCTGCCGACGCAGTTTCATTTATCACACACACAAACACGCGCACGCACTGAAGAAGCACGTGTGACGCTTGCGCTGTTTTTTGCCTATATGAAGACAAAAATGCATGAACTTCCTCTCCAGGCTTTAGATCCACTCTGAAAGCCACTTTGTGATCATTTAACCGCTTCATTTGAGAAACTATCATCATGACATAAATGCATAGAAACTCAAAAGATCTTTGCGGCAACCCTTCAAAATAGTTAAAAGTTCGTTTTAACTTGACAGAAATATATTACTGTTGTACTGTAGAATTTAGATATGTCCTAATGAAATAATAGACTAACTCTAATCCAAATAAATTATGAAGTGTTTAAATTTGTAAATGTATCCATGATGTGGTTTATATTGAACTGTGGTACAGAAACTTTGCTTTCTCTGCTGTCTCAGACAACGAGATGTTTGTCCCGTTTTAGCCACTGTAGCTTCTTCGAAAGGGTGGAGTGAGCAGTGGGCTGAGCCATTAGTGCAACTCACAACTGACCCGCTAGATGATGCTAAAATCTACACACTGCACCTTTAAAGGGGCAGTATTTATATTTTATATGTGAATAAAACCCTAAATACAATCTGTTCATCATATAAAGCGATCATGTCTATTTAGAAATTGAATTAGAATTTGGACTAAACCACTCAATTCATGTGGATTGGTTTTACAATCTGTTTATTTGTTAAGCATCAAAGTGGACAGAAATAGCTTGGATTTCATCAAAAAAGATCTTCATTTGAGTTCTGAAGATGACCCGTCTTGCGGGTTTGGAACGACATGAAGATGAATGAGTAGCCAAATTAATGAAAGAATTTTACATTTTTGCGTGAACTGAAAACATCCTCAGGCTGAAAACATTGCGTGCTTCAGTGTGTGTGGTATATGAATCCGCATGTGACTCTGCGCCATTCATTCATAGAGACATGCAGAACATGTATGATTCCTTTTTAAATAGTCTTTATGCGTTTTAATATTCACAGACACTAGTCTATATCATGATTTTAAGTTTACTGACCCACTTTTCATCCAAGATCTGACAAATTCTGTGAAATAGGGCGGTATGTGTCTATACAGTAAATTCAGTTTTTTGCCTGGATACCATTATTCCGTCCGTGTTTTCAGCATCACAGGAATGAAATAATATGGCCCTATGGATGTCAACCGCTGTGAAACACGAAGAAGTCGTCTCCGTCACTTACTGATCCAGCATCAGTGATGGCATTGTATTTCTTCAATTTAATGTACTGACTGTGACATGAATAAACAATTAGCCTAACGTTGTATTATTAACTAAGATGAACAAATACAGTACCAAATGTGTTGCTCATTGTTCATAGATTAGCCTAATAATGAACAAATGAACCTTATTGTAAAGCGTTAGATATAAATTCCTTACAATTTAGAGTTGGACATGGACTTAAGATTTAATTTAACTAGATGTATTTCCTTAAGCTAACACTATGGCTTGGATAAAAATGAAAATGTCACTCAGAATGCGTCTGAAATCGAGTTATACTTTTATTATAGTTAAGTATAACTCGCATGCTGTGGCAACTTTTAGAGTAGCATGGTAGGATAAACCGTTAAATGCGTATGAGGCGCTGCAAAGGAAACTCCGCCTTCCACTTCTCCGCCAAATTTTTCTTTTTATAATATTTGTTTGTATTATTATTTTTGGTGGCAAGGGTGTGTAAGCGTATTGTTATTTATTATAATATTTACAATAATAATAATAATTCATTATTATTATTGTATACAATTATGAGAAAAGGGCACATTATATTTTGAGGCAAAAGGGGCAGGGGCTTGACTGCCTGTGAACATGTCTTCTTTGACCTTCCTTCAATATTTGTAGCTGAGGCCTGGAAGAGTTCGGTTTGTTTTGATGAGAAGATTTTTTTTTTTTTTTTTTTTTTTTTTTTGCAGCCCCGGAGCTGAAATTGAGATATGGTAAAAGGTGTTTAATTTCTGTCACCCGCTGCAAGTGGTAGACCAATCATAGACTTGACTGGGTATGCTTGCAGAAAGAATTGGTTTAGAGAGACTGAATCTTTGAACAAACTGTAATTTGCAATTTTTTTAAAAGGGGTTTAGACAGTAGTCTATTTTGCTCATCTTTTATGAGAGCATCAATTCTCTTTTAGCATGATGATTTAAATATCAGGATTCTTTTTGTCATTTTTAAATTTGATTTGATGTTTTTCTGTATGTTTTAAATGGGATTTTCAGTGACATAATTTGGCATATACACTCACCTAAAGGACTATTAGGAACACCTCTTCAATTTCTCATTAATGCAACTAATGCAACAGGACTAGCTCAGTAACTGCTTCACTGCATTTAGGGGTGTGCTCCTGGTCAAAACAATCTCCTGAACTCCAAACTGAATGTCAGAATAGAAAAAAAAAGGTGATTTAAGCAATTCTGAGCAGTGAGCATGGCATGGTTGTTGGTGCCAGACGGGCCGGTCTGAGTATTTCACAATCTGCTCATTTACTGGGAGTTTCACGCACAAGGATTTCTAGGGTTTACAAAGAATGGTGTGAAAAGGGAAAAAGATCCAGTATGCGGCAGTCCTGTGAGCGAAAATGCCTTGTTGATGCTAGAGATCAGAGGAGAATGGGCCGACTGATTCAACCTGATAGAAGAGCAACTTTGACTGAAATAACCACTCGTTACACAAAAGCATTTGTGAAGCCACAACACGCACAACCTTGAGGCGGATGGGCTACAACAGCAGAAGACCCCACCGGGTACCACTTATCTCCTCTACAAATAGGAAAAAGAGGCTACTGGGGGGACTCACCAAAATTGGACAGTTGAAGACTGGAAAACTGCCTTGTTACCACTGTGCAGGCTGGTGGTGCTGGTGTAATGGTGTGGGGGATGTTTTCTTGACACACTTTAGGCCCCTTATTGCCAATTGGGCATCGTTTAAATGCCACTGCCCACCTGAGCATTGTTTCTGACCATGTCCATCCCTTTATGGCCACCATACCCATCTTCTGATGGCTACTTCCAGCAGGATAATGCACCATGTCACAAAGCTCAAATCATTTCAAATTGGTTTCTTGAACATGACAATGTACTAAAATGGCCCCCACATTCACCAGCCCCCAACCCAATAGAGCATCTTTGGGATGTGTTGGAACGGGAGCCTCGTGCCCTGGATGTGCATCCCACAAATCTCCATCAAATGCAAGATGCTATCCTATCTATATGGGCCAACATTTCTAAAGAATGCTTTCAGCACCTTGTTGAATCAATGCCGCGTAGAATTAAGGTGAAAGGGGGTCAAACACAGTATTAGTATGTTGTTCCTTATAATCCTTTAGGTGAGTGTTTTTCCATTGGCACATTGCAGTTTATGTCCTGTCCTATCACACGACATACACTGGCTCATTTGGATTTACTGATTTACTGTTTATTATTTTATTTTAAATTCTGTCGTTTGACACCCCCACGCCTGTATTCTCCAGGGAAAGCCTTATTATCTGTTTATCATCTTATTCAACGGCTCATTTATTAATTTCCCCGTGTGTGTGTGTCATCTCTCTCTGTGACAGATGCTCTCTCTGGAGTATAGACTAATTTCCTTTGATCTTTGCAAACTCAGTTTGAATACTATAAGGGCACTAAAATATAGATTTGATATGATGTGCTATTTTATGTTATAAATGCTAATTTTTTAATCCTGTTTGTGTCTGTTCTCATTTCCATTTGCCCTCTTACTGATGTTTCGCATAAGAGCATGTTGCTCACTTACAGCTCACCACTCCAGATCTCTTTAAGGGAGAGAGAGATGAAAAGATAAAAAGGATGTAAAGAGAGTGAGAGAGGAAAAATATTGCAGTTATTGGAGGCAGATGAGAGTGAGATGATCATGGTGTGTATATATGTGTGAGAGCTAGGAAGAACGTTAGCCTTGTCCACCCACAGAGCTGTACCGAGGCCATATTGAATCACACACTGTGTGTGTGTGTGTGTGTGTGTGTGTGTGTTCAGCGCTGGCTGTTTTTAACCCTCTACTCATTCTAGTTTTTGGCTGCGCTCCCCATAAGAGGTACATAAAGCTGCTTGAGAGTTGCATAATCGGTCTTAATACTCAACAATGCAGCATCAACTCTTTTTTTAAACCTTGGGGTTTTTAAAAGCATGATGCCTTTTCTTGTTCTCAATGGCTGAGCAGGTAATGGTTCTGTCATTGCCATCCTGAGCCAGAAGGGAGCTGCTCGTCTAAGAAAGAAAAATTATCTCCAAAAATAAGCTTGATTTAGGCCATGAAATATTTCTTTCCTGGTCATCGAAGACTTAGTTCAAATCGTTTAGTTTGGATATTTTACACTGTGAGTGACTAAGAAAGTACAGAGAGTGAACTTCTGACTGATGAGATTCAAAACACACCCAGTACAAGTTACAAATGCAGGCACTTCTAGCTATGCTAGCTCTATTTCATGCATACTGAAATGCCTGACCACAATTGATCAAATATCAGCATTGCCACAAATGGAGCCATAACCATATTAGCATAAAATATGAGGAAAAAACTCTGCCGTTTCATCAATAATTTATTGATTCTGATTTGTCTTAAATGTCCTGGTTACTTAACGGTTTCATTAACTGTTCATTTAATGAAATGTTTAAAAAATTAACGACAGTTCTTGAGAAAAGGTTGAAACTGTTTAGACCAATTATTAGATTTGATTTATTATCTCTAAAAAGATGTGAAAAGTCAGTATGTAACTGACTTTATTTGTGGAGTGACAAATAAAATCTAATAACTGCTCTTAACTGTAAATAAAAACTACACTAAAATACCTAAAAGTTTCTTTTTTATGGCACAGAATTAAATAACTCCAGGTACCTTATATATCAAGGTACAGTACATATCAAAGAATCTTCAACCATGTTTGTAATATTCTGGCATCTGCATTCACATTCCTGAGTAAAGGATGTTTTTGGCCTAAGCCTCTAAGTGTCTTATTTTGGGGCCTTAAAGGGTTCGTTCACCCAAAAATGAAAATTCTGTCAGTATTTACTCACCCTCATGTTGTTCCAACCCCGTAAGACCTTCGTTCCTCTTCGGAACACAAATGAAGATATTTAAGATATTAAGATCGCTCCTGCATACAGTCCATAGGCTTCTTGAGGGACTGGCTCTTGCTGTCCTCGAAAAGTCATTAAAGACATCGTTAAAATAGTCCAAGTGACTACAGGGGCTCAATCTTAAGTTTGAACACTTTTGTGCGCAAAAAAACAACAAAAATAACGACTTTATTTCAACTATTCACTTCCTTCTCCATGAGCCTGTAAGTCAGTTAACGTAGTGTGATTGCGTAGAGCTACGTCACACGTAGGCTCACTATTGGCCGACGCTGGTCATGTGTGTGTGATGCGTGTGACGTACAATAACAGAAGCTTACGCTATTAAACTAGTATCCTGACTCGTGCAGAGGGAGAAATAAACGAATAGTTGAAATTAAGTCGTTATTTTTGTTGTTTTTTTGCGCACAAAAGTGTTCTCGTCGTTTGATAAACTTAAGATTGAGCCCCTGTAGTCACTTGGACTATTTTAACGATGTCTTTAATGACTTTTCGAGGACAGCAAGAGCCAGTCCCTCAAGAAGCCTATGGACTGTATGCAGGAGCGATCTTAATATCTTAAATATCTTAATTTGTGTTCCGAAGATGAACGAAGGTCTTACGGGGTTGGAACAACATGAGGGTGAGTAAATACTGACAGAATTTTCATTTTGGGGTGAACTAACCCTTTAATGTCATTGGACTGAAGTATGGAAATCCAAATTAATTTCCCTCCCTGTAGTCTTTATTTTAGGGGGTTTGCATGATTGTATGATTTCACAATCTTAAAAATTGTTTCTCTCCTTCAGGACCCAGCAGGAATCTTTGAGCTGGTGGAAGTCGTGGGCAACGGCACCTACGGACAAGTGTACAAGGTGAGATACAGATGGAGGGCAGGAGAGAGAGGGCTGGCGATATTTGTTAGGAGTAAATGTGATCCTATTGTTACTCAACACTCCAATTCATGTTCTTAGAAAAATCGAGTTATGTACCACCATGTGTGTTTGAGTGCGAGAGCGAAGATGGATTCAGTGGTTGCTGTTACATGAATAAGTTGTTCAAAGCTGTTGTGTTCATGTGTACATCAAGGCATGTGTGAGAATGTCATTGCACTCTCAGTGTGGTGCAATAACACAGAGTACCTCAGATCACTGCAGCTGTGCTCAGACCTGTCAATACTCGCCGTTGAGATGAAGACGTCTGGATGAGGGGAGGAAGTTGACAGCCGAATGAATGGAGAAAAGAATGAATTCAATGGTTGCAGCTAAATTACGTCATTTCTGTACTATTAGTGCCACCAAACGGAATTAAAAAAAGAACTGGTTTTCAAACAGATTTCCTTAACTCTCCTCATCTACAATTAGTCTGTCAAACTTTTAGTCCAGTGATGCTGTTTCGGTTTAGTTGGATATGTTTACACTTTTTGCATAAATCGGTCTACAAATGGCTTTCTTATAGTCTGTATATTAAGCTGGGATAGAAGAGAGTATTTTAACATATGAAAAAATACATTCTTCATTTTTAAGGAACCACATGACATGGAGTGCGTAGTAAGTCATTATACTTGCAGACTCGTAGTGATTTTAACCCTAAAGGCCTCTGTAATTATTGCAATGTATGGCATAAGCAGCCTTTAAAGAGTGTGTAGGGTGTAATTTGTACTTCAGGCTGTATTGTTTGGAAAATGTGTAGTTTATTCTCTAGTGACAATATAGTTTATGACATGTATAATGAGTGTGCACTGTAGTTTGAATGTGTTTAGCTTTTGGGTTGACATTGAGATGGTTCATCTAGGTTAGTTTTAGTGTTGTGTTGAATATGTAGTTTGTAGACTAATGTTAAATTAAATATGGTGGTATCTACTCTGATTATGGTGTAAAATTGCCATTTCTTCGCTACTTGCTATTGAATTTCTTTCTGTCTCAGGGTCGTCATGTAAAGACGGGCCAGCTGGCGGCCATAAAGGTCATGGATGTGACTGAGGAAGAGGAGGAGGAGATTAAAGCTGAGATCAACATGCTGAAGAAGTACAGTCACCATAGAAACATTGCCACCTACTACGGAGCTTTCGTGAAGAAGAGTCCGCCTGGACACGATGACCAGCTCTGGGTCTGTGCTTCCTCAGACTTCTGAACCTGATCGACTCCTGACCTTATAACTGATCTCATAACTGCTAAAAGTCTTGCATCATGGCACTGTGATCAGATATATTTATAGTCTGGTATTAACCAAAATGGTTTAGCATGAAAATATATATATATTTCTAAGTCATGTACCTTGTTGATTTGGAAAACATTGGCTTGTATCAGCTTGCAGTTTCATATATGTACATATATGTGTGTTTTTGTTTAGCTGGTGATGGAGTTTTGTGGTGCCGGCTCAGTTACAGACTTGGTGAAGAACACAAAGGGCAACTCTCTGAAAGAAGACTGGATCGCTTATATCTGCAGAGAGATACTGAGAGTAAGACTCTTAAAGTCAAGTCTTGAATGATTTATCTGTGTGCAGAATTTGTTTTTCTTTAAACAAAAACTCCTCCCCTCGCAATGACATCTCTTTACTTATGGCATGTGTGGGACAATAATGCATCCCTTCCAGCAACCTGCATATGTCCAACAACATAGAAAAAATACAATCTCAATTTTCGTTTCATGCTGACTTTAACAATACACATTACTTGCCTGATACATGATGCCTAACTGCAGCCTTACTTGAGTTTTATCTTTTAGTTTGACGTAATTATATACGTAATGTTGCACAGCCAGTAAACGCTGTCTCTCTGTTCCTCAGGGTCTATCTCACCTCCATGCTCATAAAGTCATCCACAGAGACATCAAGGGACAGAATGTACTGCTTACAGAGAACGCAGAGGTTAAACTTGGTGAGTGGGATATTTGCTTGACAAGAAACAAACAGACCAAAAAAATAGACTAGCTCAGTAACTGTGATATTTGATTTGTGTAGCCCGGTTGTGTCCAAAAATCAGAAAATTTGAGTGTGTCTGTTGTTTTACCCATATCCTGTCTGATTAGAGATTTTTTTTTAACAACTAGAGCAAAGCACTGAAGCTCATTAATATAGGCCTGACACCACGACAAAAATATCTTCACATACCACAACCTGAGGGAGAGTGTGGCTTAAGTAGAAGAGTGTGTCTGTGTATGAGAAGGAAGGAATTAGGATAGATGAATATAAACATTTTGCCTGCGCAACAGGTTTCATGAGACTTGCAAAACGTGTCATATTACATTACAGACCCTAATTGTTTCCTCTTTCCTCACTCTAGTGGATTTTGGGGTGAGTGCACAGTTGGATCGTACAGTCGGCAGAAGAAACACTTTCATTGGCACTCCGTACTGGATGGCCCCAGAAGTCATCGCCTGTGACGAGAATCCTGACTCCACCTATGATTACAGGGTAAAATGAGCTTCTTCCTGTTGATGTACACCAGTGTTTCTCAACCAAGAGGGGGTTGCTATCATCTGATGCGGATCAGTGGGTTATTTTCCAATAAGTTTTACAGACAGGTTTAGAATTAGCTGCACAAGAGGGTCTTTTGTCATAATGGCTGCCATGTTGAGATCGCACAAAACTGACGCCTCTATCACAAGGAGAGGGTTTTGTGAATTCTAATGATAAAATGGGGATTTTTAATTATATAAATTAAACATTAGAAAGCCATTATCAACATTTAAATGAGACTAATTATTTGTTTTCTGTTTAACAAGATTAATACAATATTGTCAAACAACTCGTGAGATTTAAAGTAATATTAATTATAAATATCTGTCTGCAGAAAATACACGTGACATTTCGCTTGGTAATTATTCAGTGAAGTGATACTGAATACTACACTTTTCTCTCTGTTTGGTTTGAATGGCTATTGTCTGTAAGGATAAATGGTTCCTCTAAGTCTAAACTAATGTTTGTTGGCAAAGTTCTTTTGTTTTTAACTTTTTAGCTCATGATACATGTTAATGTTAATGTATAGTACACAACCAATAAACAATGCAATTATTATTCTTTTTTTTCTTTACATTTTTATTTTTGTGTGAGGATCTTGTTAATACAACATTAATATTTGTAGTATGAATTTGTCCATTTCAATCCACACATGCCTATTATTGCACCCCTTGTGTGTGTGTGTGTGAGTGAGTAAGTGAGTGACTTTGCCTGAATAAAATATTATTTTTTTTTTTATTTTACAACAGAGTGATATCTGGTCTCTGGGAATCACCGCTATAGAGATGGCTGAAGGAGCACCTCGTAAGTACACTAATGTGAGGTTGCATCTGTAAACACAGGCACAGTGTGGATCCAGACCTTAACATGAACAAAATGAACTATCTGTCCCTCATAGCAGCAGTATGACACTCACAATCACAATCATCAATTGCAGCTCCAGTTTTTTAGTGAATATTCAAAAAAGGGTTGAATATATGTGAGTTATTACTTTCACTTTACCCCTCACATACTCTAGTCTGAAATACAAATGGGGTAAGCACAGTTACAGTCTTCTGCATTAAATCCTCAAGCTATTTAGAGTCGAGTGGATTCTGATGGGCTGTCAAATTTTATTGTTCATCAGCTGGAAAAAAAAAACGTTCTGGAAAAGATCCAAATGATATCATTCCTCTTTTGTTATCATTATATTGTGTGGACTTTCCTATTCTCACAGAATTAAAATTATTATTAAAACTTAATATAAAAGGTTAACATCCTGAGTGTAAATGAGCATTAAATATGATAATAATTTTTCTTTTTTGTACTCCATTGTCCTAAATTATGCAGCACAACACTTAGTCATATTCTCTCTCTTACACGCTCACACGGACAGTGTGTAGCAGCGGCCACGTCGCTGCTCTGCTTTCCTTCATGAATTGTTGTCACCTCTTGGATTAGTTCATTTTTTAACTGGGCACATAGGTAAAATAGTCTTTTATCTGCATGTTTGATCTCTGTGCTCTTTCCCTCAGCGTTGTGTGACATGCATCCCATGCGAGCTTTGTTCCTTATCCCACGGAACCCTCCTCCTAAACTGAAGTCCAAGAAATGGTGAGGACATGCTGTTTCAGCTGTTATTTTAAGATCAAGCTATATTTTCCTTCTTCCTTCCCTCCCTTTTTTTCCCCTCATCTATATATACATGCACTGCATACTAAGTTACGATCCCTGCCATCCATATAGGTTCTCTTTTTGTATGTGGTTTCCTCGTTTTTCAGCCAGGAGTTGCAGTGTTTGCTGTCGCAACTATATCCTCACACATACATGTATAGAGTGCTGTTGCATGATGAAAAATGAGTTCTCTTTCTACCTTCATTTCATCTATGTGTTTATCTTTTTCTCCTGTTGGTTGTAGTTGTCATATATTGACATGCCATGCTATAGTTTTTAGATTGGAGTTATTTTGGTACTTCTGGTCTGAGCCCTGCCCTTGAACAGCTGGTTATAGAAGTAGAGATGGAGCATATGTTGGGTTTGAATAAAAAAAGGCAGCCTTGTTTCATTTGACTGCATTCTCTGTTACTTGCAACATATTCTGCTTAAATTCTGCTTTAAAACTCTGCCTGATCTGTTTCCTTTATAACTTTATATTAAACTATTACAGGGCTCATTGAGGATGAGTTTTTCTTGCTTTACCTTTCTTTTTAGCAATACATTTTTAAGTGTCCGAAAGAAATATACACTGACTGTTAAAAAATTGTATTTTTAACTAATAATGCTTACATGCATCAAAGTTAAAAAGAAACACTTTCATTTTCTCACAATATACACTGCACATCACCATATTTTTCATTGATTCACAAATGACTCGCTGAAGAATCAATCTCTCTAAACCCCTCCTTTCTGTGAGCTACTTTGCTTTAATATGCCAGACGGCCCAGTCTGTTGTGATTGGTCTACGGCTTACAGTGCGTGTCGGAAGCAAAATGCCCATTACCATAACTGAATTTCAGCTCCAGAGGCTTCCTCAAGCTCACCAATTGCACACACTGTAAAGACAGTAACAATGGCCTCAATTTTACCATATCAATCTGAGCGCGAACTGATTATGATACATTTGGAAGTACTAGTTATTCAACCCGAACCTCCATCGGAAGGACGTCTTGAGCAGGACGTTTCTCAGTGATGCGCTACTCAGTACATTATGAGATGTTGCAACTGTAGTTCTTGATCAGCATTAACAAGTGTATGTCCAACAAGTAGATTTCTAATTTATTGTGGTGCACATGTGGAAATTATATCACAAACTGTATCAATATCAATGCATACATTAGCTGAGCAGTGACGTGAATGACTGATGTAACATTAAAGTTTTTAAAACAAATCTTGGTCCATACTTTATCATCACTCAAAATAGTAACAACAACAGACCCTTAATGGACTGCATTAATGGACACAATTTAGGCAGTAGTGGACCCAGAGCTGATTTGCAGAAGTACACAATTTAAAACACAAACCTACTGTTTTGAAAACCCGGTACAAAATATATACATCTTTAATGGAGAAGCTTTTTTGTAAATCCCCTTTAGACCTCACAGAGATTTGAGAATCAATCATCAAAAGGTTATACTCCTGTTGTATTGCTGTAATAATAATTCACGTCTTTTGGTGGTGTTTACAAAGAGAATTTGCTTTTGCAGAGCATAAAACAGCGGCTTCTTGACATGTACACAACACCAGCTTCAGTGTTTTAGGGCAGGTCAAAGTAAATGGGGTTTGCGGGCATCCAATGCAGACCATAGGTGGGCATTAGGCAAATGTGTCGCTGTATTATGTATGCAGGTCACAAAAGAGTTCCTGAAGACAACTTTAAGTTATTCAGAGTCGATTTCTTTCTTTTTGGAGACAATAACTTCATTTATCGTGCACTTTTGACTTCATACATTCACAGAGAGCTACATCACACACTGCATGAATGGTAATATTCGAAAAAGCATAATGGGGCACTTTAAAATATTTTAAAAAACATATTAAAATAATTGTACTGATTGAAGCTGGCGTGAGACTCTTTTGCACTGACCCGAGGCCTGTGGGCCTTGTAAAATAGCATTCTGATTCTATAATTAGTTTTTTTTTAATTGACTTTCTTGCTAATACATTATTCTCTTACATGTTTTTCTTTCTCTTTCAGGTCTAAGAAGTTTATTGACTTCATCGAGGGTTGTCTTGTGAAATCCTATCCGAGTCGTCCATCCACAGAACAGCTACTGAAGCACTCGTTCATCCGAGACCAGCCCACTGAGAGACAGGTCCGCATCCAGCTCAAAGATCACATTGACCGTACACGCAAGAAACGTGGCGAGAAAGGTATGTGCCATGCGTTTTCTTGAATGTTGCCTTTGCAAATGATTTTAGACAAAATATAAGAGCAATAGAGCTTTATTAATACAGATGCCCTAAACATTTCATGACCCAAGCACTTAATTAATTCATCAGTTTTATCATCAGAGTCAGGACAGATGCAGGGGCTCCTCTTTGACTATAGATCATAATTTGTCCACCCATTTGTACACCGGTGCTCTGTGGTGGAACAGAATATTTAATAAAGTTTGTTTACTAGCCTTTGTGCAGTGAGGTCACCAAGAATCCCATCCAATCAGAGCTCATCTTTGCCTTGGACTACAAATAGGGTACTTGTGCATAACTGCGTAGCTTAGAGTAAGTCATAAGATCTGTGGCTTGTAGTGTAATCAAATAGCACAGCTGGGCTTGAAATATGTTTCTTTCTGGATATGAAGAATGAAGAACAGCTAAAAATGGAAGCATCCAGCCAGCAGGCTGCAGCATTATTATTAGAGCTCACACAGTATCAGTTAAGGAAGAGTGCAGATGATTTAGACTTTAAAGTGCTGTGGTATGCATAAACTTTGTTGAGCCATATTATACTAATGCCTTGTTATGTTATTTTCCTGCCCTCTCTCTCCTCGTTTCTTGCTTTTTCATTTTGTTTCGATTCCTCTCAGAGGAGACCGAGTACGAGTATAGCGGTAGTGATGAAGAGGATGAGAACAGAGGTGATGAGAGAGAATCCAGGTAAACACAGCAGCATCTGTGTTTACACAACCCTACATAACACTACACAACATTGCAGAAGCTCCCCCCAGTGTTACTGATATTTTGTGTTAATTTACCAGTATATCGTGTGTGAATTATATCAAAGTTTAATGTATAGAGACACCAGAAATGGCTTAACTCTAGGGTTGTGCTGCATTAAAGTCAGAAGAAAATGGTTTTGCAACTTGACTTAAACTATTAGATAATTGACCTGAAACTTCACATAAACTAGAAGATAATTTCACTTAAAGGGACACTCCACTTTTTTGGAAATAGGCTCATTTTACCACTCCCCCAGAGTTAAACAGTTAGGTTTTACCGTTTTCAAATGTATTCAGCTGATTTTCTGATATTTAGAAGAATATCAGTAACCAGACAGTTTCTGGTCTCATTGACTTCCATAGTATGCTGTATATTTTTTTCTACTATGGAAGTCAATGAGACCAGAAACTGTCTGGTTGCTGATATTCTTCTAAATATCAGAAAATCGGCTGAATGGATTCGAAAACGGTAAAACCCATCTGTTTAACTCTGGGGGAGTGGTAAAATGAGCCTATTTTCAAAAAAAGTGGAGTATCCCTTTAAGATTTGATTTGGTAATCTATTTTCCTTGAGAACTGACTTAAACTAGTAGATAACTGACTTAAGATTGAGAGTAGTTGATAACTGACTTGATTGCTAGTACATAACTGACTGGACTTGAACTAGTAGTAGATAACTGATTTGAGACATGGCTTGAATTAAATCTTTTGATTCACATAAAACTTCTGAGAAAATATTTGAGACTTGTCTATACATGTCTTAGTGAGGCAATAATAAGTAAGCCATTTGTTTGTTTAAGGTGGGGTCATGAAATCATGACAACTGCCATTTGGAAACAATCATTATTTTCACAAGTACGCTTGGGGATTTGGGGCAGAAATTACACCCTTAATAGATTTGTTTTGGGAACTGTTTTATGTGTGCATAGAAGTGCCTCGTAACCCTCCATTAATGGTTTAATCATATTACATCATATTGCACATGAGTGCATGCCCAACATGATGAAACCACGAGAGAAATTAACATGCAGTTCTCCTTTCAAACCTTCTTCCCTTTGTCTCTCTGTTTATAAGCTCTATTTTGAATGTTCCTGGTGAGTCGACATTGCGAAGGGATTTCCTGCGGCTGCAGCAAGAGAATAAGGAGCGTTCAGAGGCCTTAAAAAGACAGCAGGCGCAGCTCGCTGCTCAGCGCAGAGACCCCGAGGAGCACAAACGCCAGCTGCTGCATGACCGGCAGAAACGGATAGAGGAGCAGAAAGAACAGAGGCGTCGCTTAGAGGAGGTACGCATGCATGTGCACATGAAAGTCACTGAACATCGTCTTTCTTCTCACAGGAAATGATATGGGCAGAGTGGCAATCATAAAAGGTGTTTGTGTACTGACAGATACATCTCTGTTTCAGATGTAGTATTTTGTGGTACTTATATTTCACCGGTATAAGTGTTAGAAAGTCGTAATAGACAGATCGTAATAGAATAGGAGTGTGATAATTCTGATTAAAATGTACATTTTTCCAAAATATTTGTTTTTGGACATTAAATGTGCCAAATTAAATTTAAACCTACAAGTAAGTGTATTTTTATGATTTATGATTTTATTTTTTAGATTGTAATGTGATGATATTAGAAAGTAATGTGATTTTAACAACATTGGGCAGGATGTGAAATAACTTCTTTTTATATATATATCATATTTCATTTGTTTGGTGGCCTAATCCTTAAAGTCGTCATGAAATCAAATTTTACCATTCGTATTTTTATATGTAATATTGTAGTGTTTATTATAAATGATTTATCTGTGCACTTCATTATTTTTTCCCTCCCCCCTCAAAACGACTTCTCTTCTCTTCCGGTGATAAACTATTACTAGAGCCTGTGCGATTTGGTACGATATGAAATGGGATTGGTCTTGGTTCGCGGGAGGCTCATATAAATATGGGGTGATTCCTTACAGAAAATTTGTCTGCTCATTGTCAGGTTCCTCAATTAAAAATTCTTCATGGCAGGGTAATGGTGGAGAGAAATCCCCCACATCTGACTGTAAACTGGGATTCAAATCTGCCTCCATTTTGTTAGGAACGCCCAACCTCCAATGATCCAATCAATTCCCGAAGGATGAAATCAAGCCCTGCCCTACATTTTTTTTGTTTTTGTTTCTACTTTCAGAAGCTGTTTCACTCGGATACACGTCACAATAAGGAAAAAAGGACTTCCGTTTTATGATGACTTAAAGTGTTTTAGATTGTATCTCATGTCCATGAATGTTGGACTGAATATAGATCAGAACAGCTCACTGAAGCCCCTTTTCCACCAAAGCATTTTGAGAGCCGGTTCGGAGCCGGTGCCTGCGCGCGAACCAGTTCTTTGTGTTTCGAAAGCCAAAGAACCGGTTCGCGGCCCTTAAAAGTGGTTCCAAAGCGGCACCAACTCTTTGCTGGACTAGAACCGTTCTTTTACCACGTCATGCTTACGCCGGGGGCTGGGGCGGGTTTAGATGTGTTCTAAACACATTTTCTGACCATCGCAAAGCCAGGAGAAACTGCAGAAACACGCAAGCGTTTTTATTTATTTATTTATTTTTTATTTGAAACATAAGCAAAGAAGAAAACTGTCACGATATAGAACAAATAAATGGAAAGAAAAAAGACACTAGACAGGGGTACATAACTTATCAGAAAAGATTACATATCTAACGAAAAGATTAAAAGACTTACATATTTCAATTGTTTTTAAAGTTTTCTTGGTACACGAGTTAGAGATAATCCCAAAGCAATGTACTTGCAAGCGTTTCTAGCGACGTGCACAGTGACCTGGGCGCTCTAGTCAGTGGAAAAACAAACAGGTTTTGAGGGGGTTCGCAAGTTGAACCAACTCCGAACCAACACCAGTTCCGAACCAGTTCTTTTTTCGGTGGAAAAGGGGTATGAGAGATGCTAAAAGTTTGAGGAGAATATTTTAGAAAAGTCATAAACTATAAAACACATAGTTCACAGCCAGCAGATTTACAGCAGTAAAAGTGTTTGTTGAAGTGCTGAACATTTTTCTCTTATCTGGAGCCGGTTTTTCTTCAATAGAGTGAACACAGGGAGGTATTTGTGGAATTTTGTGTGGTACATGTTGGTGAATTTGAGAGACAAACCTGGTAAATGAGTGAGACTTCTACATACTGTGCAAAGTCAGACTTTTAATTGATTTAGTTTTGAGCGGTCATTGTCACTGGTTGACTGTGGAAGGACATGATTAGCATGACAGCCTGATTATCCTACACTAGCTTTGTTATGTACTGAGCATCATAAGCCATTATATTCATGTTTGCCTTTGTATACCAGGAGAGATTCCCAAAGTCAAGCCCCTCACAGCTAAGCTAATTAAATCAAGAACAGGTGTTATCAAGACATGTTTAAAAATCTGACCAAATTTGCAATCCCATTTAAAGCAAAAGAATATTTTGAGCAAAGTTTAATTTAATACTGCACTACCATTCAAAAGTGTATTACTTTTATTCAGCGAAGATGCATTAAATTGATCAAAAAAGACATTTACAATGTTACAAAAGATTTCCATTTCAAATAAATGCTGAATTAAATGCATTTCAAAAAGAATTCTGGGAGGACAAAATCTATCACTAAAATATTAAGCCGAATTGTTTACAACATTGATAATAAAACATGTTTCCAAAGCACAAAATCAGCAAAGTGTTTAAATGGAAAACTGTTATTTTAAATAGTAAAAATATTTCACAATATTACTCTTTTAACTGTCTTATTTAATCAAATAAATGCAGCCTTGGTGAATATAAGATACTTTTGAAAACATTTAATAATCCTACTTGATGGAATAATAAATATTAATAATTACAACATCATTATTAATGCCATTATTGGTACAGTATTTAAATGATATTAATGTAACCATTTTGAAGTTAACTAATTTCTACAGTAGCTCACTAATCATAAAAGTAAATTTTTCATTGAGTGTGTATATATATATACATTTTTCCACAATGGATGTCCTTCCATTGAAGTGCAAGATGCTTTTCTCATCATCTCTAATACTACTTGTATTTGAAAAAAGAATATATATATATGTGTGTGTGTGTGTGTGTGTGTGTGTGTGTTTATATATCCCATACATTTCTCACAATCACACTTTGTCTTGCTATCAGTGATGTTTAAATTCAAATGAATAATTATACTGTAAAAATGCTTGTGTTGGGAAGGAAGGTTTAGATTTGCTGTTCAAAGTTTCATACTGTAAATAGGCCATGTGCAGGGTGACAGCAGCACCATCTAGCCACTAACCCACTGAATACAGCGCCGCAGTGCACTGACTCACCAATATCACTACACTCACCCTCTCTCACCATAACTGTGCCCAATGTCTTAGTCACTTTCGCTTTCTCTGGCTATGTTCTCGGTTCTCTCCCCATTAATTTCCCTTCTCAAAAGCATTACATGATTTTTAGCTAAAGGAAGGCTCTCATTATTTCAGCCAAATATGTTAAAGGGACTCACTCTCTCTCTCTATCTCTCATACACACGCACAGCAACAGAGGAAGGAGAGAGAGATGGTGCGGCAGCAACAGGATAAAGCTCCTCACCGGAGACTCGATGACATGAGACGAGAGGAGGACAGGAGGATGGCAGAGAGAGAGCAGGTAACCAATCACAGTCACAGAACTGCAGCCGGGCCGGCCAATCGCAGCCTTGCGTGGGTGTTCCCCACTCAGCACAGCTCTGGCCCTGGAATGTCTGTGGAGTGGTTGCCATGGCAGCAGGTTCTCAAAGGCTGTGTGTGTATGTGTGTGAGTGTGTGTGTGTGGGTGAGCCGTGTGCAGCCCTACATTCAATACAATTCAAACTGACAGAAACACAAAAGACCAATCAGCATGAATTAGTGCACAATGTGCCACAGGACACACTCTTCAGAACGACCTCACATGTACATGCCTCACATCACACTTCCTTCAGTTTTCCTCCTCTAAACGACTGGAGAAACACACACGCATACGCAACACACTCCACAGAGTGGCAGGAACTAGTTGTAAACACTCGCTGCGTGCCATTTTAAGATTATAAAAGCAGCGTGACGTTACGGCTCTACCACAGTAAATGAATGAAGCGCGTGGAACAAATCTCTTCACTCTGTCGATGTGTTCTTCAGCCATTTTAAAAAGTCCATCAGAAACACTTCTTTAAAATGTCTGCCTCTATCTTCAGAGGCTGCACAGACAGGTGTATCTGTCAGCTTCCTCAAATATCTTTTTATTCTATCCTTTTGAGTGCATTCTGATCCGTCTCTTCCTTCCTCTCCTCCTCCATTGCTCCCCATTTTCTCTCTCTCTCTCTCCATCCCTCTCTCTGTAGGAGTTTATAAGACATAAGTTGGAGGAAGAACAGCGGCAGTTAGAGATACTGCAGCAACAATTACTGCAGGAGCAAGCATTGCTAATGGTAACACTCCTTTCTTTCTCTTCCCTCTGTCAGTCCTCAGACAGTTGTTACAGGACCCCGAGATTGTACTGGAATGATCAGAATCTGCCTGGTTTCAGAATGGGAAACATACAAAGCAGGGTTTTGAAATGTTCTGGAGCATGGGTCTTTAATTATTATTATTTTTTTTTAATTCATTTTATGAAATTATGCATTAAACTTTTGCTGTGTAATTGAAACAATGAGTACTAAAACACACCACACCAACAATTACTAAAAACAGATTTTGCATGGGCAAAATATTAATATGAAAACAAATATAAAATGTATTTTTAAAAATACATATTTATTAATAAATACATTTTATGATAATATATATATATATATATATATATATATAATAAAAATATATATTTATATGTGATAGATATACACTACTCTTCAAAAGTATGGGGTCAGAAAGATTTTTTTTAAATAGAAATAAATAGCACATTAAATTGCTTAAATAATAATACAGTATTAAGTTAAATTCACCCAAAGCTAGCGATAAGAAACTTAAGTTGAGCTAAATGTTTAATATTTTCTTTCAAATTAAAACAAAATAAGTGATTTAAAATTATTCGATTAAAACAGTAATACTGTGAAATATCATTACACTTGTAAAATAACAGTTTTCTATTTTGAATACTGTATATGTTTAAGATGTAATTTATCCCTGTGATCAAAGCTGAATTTTCAGCATCATTTATTATCATTATCAATGTTGAAAACAGTTGTGCTGCTGTTTCATATTTTTTTGGAAACAGTGACAAAACAATGTCAGGATTATTTGATGAATAGATCAATAGAATAGCATTTATTTGAAATGGAAACATTTTGTAACATTATAAAAGTATTTACGAATCAATTGAATGCGTCTTTACTGAATAAAAGTATTAGTTTAAGAATTTACTGACTTTTTAATGATAGTTTATCTATAAATGAAAACAACAACACTCTTAAATATAAAGCAGATTTAGACCCCTGTTCTTCCACATGAGAACCTCTGCTGAAGTGAGACTTGTGTATGTCTTCACAGCTCTTTTTATGTTTTAGCCAATACGACATAAAGGTTTCATTTGGTAATTTGTTTATATTGCTTGTATTAGTTTTATTTGAAATGTACAATTTGCTGCGAACAAGGTCAAAATATCAGAAGAACATACCATATGACATAATTACACACAATATTCCATCACTGTGTACTCGATACAGCGAGGCTGTTTTACATATTGTCCAATTGCTTGAAATCCTTGACAGCTAAGGGAAATGTTTTTCTTTTATTCTTTAGTTGTCAAAAACTTCAGAGAATGTGAGCCAATATATCCTAAAACTCAAATAATCATGTTTTTGTGTGTAATTATTCATTAATTCATAATTATTTCCTTTGCATGTTTGGAAGGGGCATTTTACATTTTTGTTTGTGTCTGTGTTTGCGCATGTGACACTGTGCTGTTTTGTGTTAATTATTTCCTATGCCTGCAAAAAATGCCATGTATTGACTTCCACATTTTTCTAGTTAATAAGTTATTAATTGTTTATTCATGTGTGTGTGTGTGTGAAGGAGTACAAGCGTAAACAGCTGGAGGAGCAGAGACAGTCGGAGAGACTTCAGAGACAGCTGCAGCAGGAGCATGCGTATCTCGTCTCACTGCAGCAGCAGCAGCAACAAGACAAGAAACCACAGATGTACCACTACAGCAAGAACCTAGAGAACAACAAACCGGCCTGGGCTAGAGAGGTGCGCTTACACCCTGCTGAAAGCAATAGTGCTCTGAATTGAGGCGTCACAATATAAATTCTCATGCTTTGTTTCTCAGGTTGAGGAGCGCAGTAAACTGAACAGACAGGGCTCTCCCAAAATCTGCACTACAGTCTCTGACACCAACATACAGTCCCGTTCAGAATCAATCAGCCAATCAGGAGCATCACAGACTCCACCCATGCAGAGACCCGTGGAACCACAGGGTGGGCAGGGAAAGGTGTGCTACCTGTCATTTTATTCCCTAACTCAAATCTCAGCGGTCATATTCGACTTGAATGCAGTGTGAATAAATATTTCTTACAAAATAAGACTAATAAAATAATGAAACCATTGAAAATAGCTTATACAAAGAATACAAGAACACATCTGTGTTTTTTTTTTTTTTTGGCCGATTCAACATACAATCTGCGTTGGGCCATCCATCGTTGAACGAGAACTCTGATTGGCTATTCAGTTTAGCAAACGAGTCAGTGATGAAAGCAAGAGAAGTCGTCGTTTTAATATCACGTCATCTTACCTGAGCCTTCAACAGTGCAAATATTTTCATAACATGAGCGGAGTGGAATAAAGAACGTTTTTTGCTTTGTTTATGGTTTGTAAAACTGCTTTCGCGTTCCCTTTTTGAATGACAATTATAAATGGGTTTATCTGCTTCAATTGACAGTCATCTCATTTACACACAGATGCAGAACACACATGCTAGTCCTTTTGGTGTGTTCAAGCACAGATTTTTTCACTGACGTAGGCGATGCGAGGCGACAACACAGTCTGCTTTTATCAGCGCTAGTTCTTTGGCGTCGTTTTGGTGTCCCTACCTTAATGATATGGAAATGCAAATACAAAACAATATATTGATTTCTAAAGACCACCTCATTAATTTAATGTCTTTGAACTATGTATATTATTGTTCAAAAGTGTGTGGTCGGTAATAATTCTTATCAAATACAGTCAACAGCTGCTCAAAAAACACTTCTTATTATCAATGTTTTAATGCAGTCATGCTGCTTCATATTTTTGTGGAAACCATGATACTTTTTTTCCTGATTCTTTTATGAATAGTAAGTTCAAAAGAACTTCAAATTATTTGAAAAAGAAATTCTAACATTATAAATATCTTTACTGTCATTTTTAAAAAATTCGTTTTATATGTTCTTGCTAGGGAAAAAAAAACTAATTCCTGAAGAAAAAAATTTAATAATTTGAAATGTAGTGCACCTGTAGCCATTATTTTTTTTGATGAATTAATTATCAGTATCATCTACTTAAAGGGATAGTCCACTTTTTTTTTGGAAATAGGCTTATTTTACAACTCCCCCAGAGTTAAACAGTTGAGTTTTACCGTTTTCGAATCCATTCAGACGATTTTCTAATATTTAGTCAGACAGTTTCTGGTCTCATTGACTTCCATAATAGGAAAAAAAAATACTATGGAAGTCAATGATACCAGAAAATGTCTGGTTACTGATATTCTTCTAAATATCAGAAAATTGGCTGAATACATTCGAAAACGCAAAAACCCAACTTGAGTGGTAAAATGAGCCTATTTTCAAAAAAAGTGGAGTATCCCTTTAATTTTAAGTGATCAATATGAGTGAATAATAGCCATAAAAAGCCTTGATAAGAAAGAAAACGATAGTGATTTGCAGGAGGATGCCATTATTTTTGTTCTTTAATGCTGCATGCTCTTGCTAACACTCTCTTTTCAATGACTTTCTGTTTTCTTTTTCTTTCCTGTGGGGCCCACTCGCTTCCTCTGTAATCCTTCAACATTTTTGGGAACATCCTCTTCACTTGCATATCCTGCACTTGATCTTCTACCTTTATCTGCTGCCCAACCCTCATTGCCTGTAAACTGCTTTACTGATTTATACCCACTCCTATAACTCTTCTAAACCCCTTTTGCAAAAAATTAAAATCCTAATTTCTCTCTCAAATACAAATAAAAATCTAACCTTGCCCAATTGGCCTACCTTTTACCCTCCCACTTTTCTTTTGGCTTATGTCGACATCCTTTTTTCTGCCTCGTCTTTTATCCTGTCCTCACTCCCATCTACCGTAGTTCCAGATGGCCCACCTGGTGCCGTTAAAACCATACGCCGCCCCCGTCCCTCGCTCCCAATCTCTTTGTGATCAGCCCACTAAGACCATGTCCGCCTTCCCCACCCAGGATCCCTCTCCCACACCCACACCTCGTCCTCTACACTCCAGAGAACTAGTCCGTCAGAACTCTGACCCCACCTCAGAGACCCCTGCCCCTCAGTCTCGCCCAATGAGAGACGACCGGGGACCCTGGATCCGTCTTCCTGAGATTGAACAACCTCCTAAAGTAAGACAGAATAATGTTTTTGTTTGCTTTCTCTCTCTCATTCAGTTTTTGTAAAGCTCAGGTTTGTGCAAACCTCTTGTGCAAATACACAATGTAATATGTGATTATTAATATCATTGTGGTTTAATGTACAATTTTCCTATAATCCTTCTCTCTCCCTTAGATTCCTCAGAGAACAGCCTCCATAGCCACTGCACTGAACACAAATCTCTCCTCCGGTATCAGACACCCAGTCCGAGCAAGGTAACATACACACACATTCGACTGAAGTGACACAAATCATATGACTGCACTGACTCCTGCACCGTGTGTTTATTCCGTGTCAGTAATCCTGATCTGAGTCGCAATGAGCGCTGGGAGAGAGGAGACAGCATGAGCATCATGTCCAACCTGCCACAGACCGGCTCTCTAGAGAGACACCGCATACTCAGTGAGTGTTGTGTGGGTCATGTTGCAGAATTTAGTCCAAAATTGAGCAAACTCTGCAATGTTTGCGTCAGCTTGCAATTTGTCCTATATCCACAATTTGACCGCAAAAAATACTGAGAGGGAGAAAAAAAAAAAGATTATCTTATAAAAATCCCAAACAAATTAATCAATACATGTTCACCTGTCCTGCAGAAAAACAGAGTTATGAGTATTTCTGTGATGGTGCCACCATTGCCATCTGCATGGGGGACCAGGACCACACAAATATTGACAGATAATTGTACTTTCACATAAAATCCAGGTGGCACTGCTAAATAAATGTTAAAAGGTTTGTATGAACGTTACTGTAGATAATAGAAAATAAGCCAATCCATCTGGGGACATTGACAGTTGGAAAACAGGGTCTGCAGGAATTATTAAAAAATATATAATGTTGTTTTGGGTTCTTTTCAGGCTCGTCCAAGATGGATTCCTCCCCCACCCTCTCTCATGACGGCCGACACAAACCAGGAGAATCCCGAACCTCATCGAGGCCCAGCAGGCCAGCGGTGAGATACAGACTCACACACACACACACACTCATGCACATAGAGTCCCAAATCGTTCGCCTGTGTCTTGTATAGAATGAACACACTCGGCCCTCCTCTAAACACTAACCTCTGTTCCTTACATCTCCTCTGCTCCTTTATCCTTCTCATCCCTCTCTCCTCACATCAATCTCTTTTCCTCCCTCTTCCTGCCCTCAGAGCTATAAGAGAGCGATAGGAGAGGTCAGTGCCTGTATCCGTGTATCAGCATGAGTCTGTATCGGTGTGTGTTCTTGCATGCTTGCGTTTTCTCATAATGAGGGTAAATGTCAAATGAATGTTGTTTTTTCAAATAATGAAGAATAAAAATGTAATTCTGGTGAATCACAGCATAAATTACATAAGATTTAAAAGTCTGTCAATCGAATTAATTGCAGTTTGGATATGCAGATGAATTAATCAATTGAATCAATAATCACTTAGCATATGCAATGCCATTCAAAAGTTTGGGGTCAGTGTTTTTTTTTTTTTTTAAAGATTATTAATTTTGTTCAGCAAGGATGCATTTAAAGTGATCAAAGTGACAGTAAAGACCTGTATGTTACACAGTAGCGGTTTTAGGCACGGGCGAACCGGGCAGTCGCCCGGGGCGGCATCTCTTCATGTCACATGGGGGGCGGCACGAGCAGTTAAAAAAAAAAATCCTCTGTGCCTCTAAGGTTTTCTATTTTTCAGAAAGGCGGGAGGCGCGCTCATAAACTTTTCAGTATGGGAGTGCACGTGCACCCAAACATTTGGGTGTTTTTTCTCTTCTCCATAAATAAATCTTGTAGCAGAGCTTCAGCAAGCGTTTTTCTGTGGTGGAAATACATTAGCTACTAAAACTTCTTTGTCATTGTGGAGAGTGCAGTGCATGGTTGTATAGCAACGACAGCCATGGGCAAATCGGTCTGAATTGTACTATTAATAATAAAAGATAAGCTACTGTGCATTATAAATGTCAGGAATGTATCTTTATTGACTCATTCTTTTTTAGAGATGATTGAATGCTGAAATATCTCGAAGGGGGTCTCGCCCTGGGTGTAATTCAAAGTAGAACCGCCACTGATGTTACAAACTATTTCTATTTCAAATAAACGCTGTTCTGTTTAACACGTGATACTGAAGATTTGAGTAATGATGCTGAAAATTTGGCTTTGCCATCAAATTACTTTTATAATGTCTTAAAATAGAAAACATTTTTGATCAAAGGAACTTTTTTACAACATTTGGGGGTTTTGGGATAGTACTGGGCTAAACCTGCTAATAAGCCCAAGGGGGGACAAGGGGTACTACTGTATGTATCTGAGGGACAATGTGGGACACTGCTTGGCACCGCGGTGCCCCCACCCCACGGGCAGACTCACTGATAGTGGTTTACTTTACCCATTTCTAGCACATTTCTAGCACATACCACCTTATATGGTATATTAATAATGCCCTATTCCCTAAACATGTGTAATTGCTCATGCACATGAATAGGCCAAGTTGGCCAACCAATGTGCATTTTCTTCTAACTAAAGATTAATAATATTTTGAACATTCAATGAATTGACAGATGCACTTCCACTTATGATATACTTTAGCTATTTCATTTTATTCATTTTTCATTACAAGAAGGTGCGCTGTCATGACAACAATGAAAAAGTTGACAACAACTAGTCAGCAGTTCAACTGAGGTCACGTGGGATTGGCAACAGCATGCTGAACTGTCAAGTAATGTCGTTTGGCTGCCTGGGTCTCGAGGATATAGAGTGACCGACTTTCTTTTTTTTTTTTGAGCAAGCATTGATTATGCGTGACACGGTCTCAATTTGGGGGACGCATGAATTGGGATTCAGACGCTGTGCGCGCATGCGCTACGTGGGACGGGTGGTCACCCTAGTCCAAACCTGTATGGCTGACTTCTGTGGAATGCAAAATAAGATCTTTTTTAAATGTTTTTCCCCCATACTATCATTCATGAGGTGTTGTTTTTGAACCTTGGCTTTCATTAATTGATCATGTGACTTATGGCGCTTTTCCACTGCTGGTACGGTTCGGTACGGCTCAGTACGGTTCGGCTCGGCGTGGTGCGGCATGATACGGCTCGCTTCGCTTTAGCTCAGTTTGCTTTTCCACTGCATAGTACCGCTTCAAAGTGGGTGGGATTATAGCCTGACCGTTATAGTTTATCCACTCCTCGGCAACCAACGAGAGGAACGTCTGCACTTCGTCCACTGACCACGATTCGGCCATTTCTTTTTTCAAAGTTTTCTTTCTTTCGGTTTTCTTCAACTTCAAGCAAGTAGTTTTAAAACAGGTGCTACAGCGATGGCTGCTACTGGCTATTTAAATCTAGTGGGTTTGATGTCTCGCAAATACAATAACCCTGGTAGTGACGATTCTGTCTGACTCTGACCAATCAGTGATCTGCAGTGTGTTCACGTCACATTTTAGTATCGGGACGGTACGCTTGGAACCTCAACAGAGGTGGTGCCATTTAAAGTGAGCCGTACCATGCAGTGGAAAAGCACCAATATGTGGACATTATTAAAATGGCTCTTTTGGTGTTCCACTGAAGAAAAAAAATGACATTGATGACAGAATATACATTTCTGGGTGAACTATCCCTTTAAGAGCCGTTCACAGTGGACGTGCTATTAGGGGGGACAGTCTGTAGGGGGACAGTCCCACGTTCACAGCCTTTGTATGACCACATTCACCTCCCCCCCAAAGATCCCATTACCACACCCTCCACTTTCCAGATAGCTTTTGAAAGTCAGAATGCATGATCAAAATCTTATGTTCTGACTCAATCTGGAGAGATCCAATGTTATTGTAATGATGACTCTTAGATGTGAGACATGATGAAGTGTTGCTCACTTGCCTGTTGATTTCTTCTTCATGTGAATGTGTCAGGACCATGGGCTGTACTCTAAGGAGCGGGCAGAGGAGCAGCCGCGGCCCCCGGTGAAGGCTAATGACTACTCCTCTTCCTCAGAAAGCAGTGAAAGCAGTGAAGAGAGTGAGAGTGGAGAGGGAGCCGAAGAGGAAAGCCCTACTGACCGGTAGGAGACAACAATTGTGTGGAAAAAAAAAAGTTTTCTTTTTTTTTCTCCTTTTTTTTTTCACTGTTAGATATTAAGTATGTTTAAAAAATGTCTGGATGATTTGTTTTTTGGTTTTCATGTTTTCTTTTAATGTGTGCATCAGCCCACGTGATGCAGATTCTGACTCTGTAAACACTATGGTGGTCCATGAGGAGGAGGAAGGTGAAGGAGGAGACGAAGAACGTGCTGGAGGATATGGAGACCAAACCATGCTTGTACAAAGGGTAGGATGTGTGTGTGTATGTACTGGCTTTACCTGCATTGTGGATTAAATGTGTTCAGGTTTCAGGTCTCTACACACACATTGTAAGGACATCCAGCTGTCCCTGTCATTCAAATGGCTAATTAAACTTACTAAACATTTCTTTAATAAAATGTAAAAATTAAGTTTTCTGTGCGGGTTATGTTTGGGGGGTGATTCACTACCTACAGTTTGAGAGTTTCAATCAATATTGCCTCAAAAAAAATATTTGGAGTGTTTGTTTGCGTGTGTAAAAAAACGGGTTTACTGCTTTTGATGGGCTGTGTTTTTCCATTGTGAAATCGAGTATAACATGAATAATACCAGTGCCAATATGTGTTTGTTTTTGTGTTTGTTTTTGGCAGACTCCAGAGAAGCGTAGTCATAATGGATACACCAACCTGCCTGATGTGGTTCAGCCCTCCCACTCTCCCACAGACTCGGCCTCCCACTCTTCCCCTGGGAAAGACTCTGCCTATGATGTGAGCTTTGCCCATCTAACTTTTAAAAGCTTCATTCTCTCAACCATATGTAATTGTATCATGTTTTCTTACGTTGAGTGATAAACAGATACACTGCACAGTAGTTTAGTTAATTGATTAACTAATATCATGCAATCAATTTCAGTATCAGTCCAGGGGATTGGTAAAGGCCTCTGGAAAGTCCTCTTTTACTACCTTTGTGGACCTAGGAATGTACCAACCACCAGGGGGCACAGGAGATAACATCTCTGTTGGAGGTATGGTATTACATTGACTGACAATTGCTAGTTAATTTTTTACAATCTCGCATGAACTGTCCCATTAATGTTGTTTCTAATGTTCAAATAGCATTAAAGGGGTCATGACATACAGAATCACATATTCTTTGATCACTTGACATATCTGACTGGTCACTGTACTATTAAAAACAACTGAAAAATTCATCCTCACTGCAAAAATACCAAGCTGCCAAAAAGACTTGTTTTCCACCTCCGCCCATTTGTGACGTCACACTGCAA
The DNA here is from genome assembly GCF_988280905.1 of Pimephales promelas. Taxonomy (NCBI): domain Eukaryota; kingdom Metazoa; phylum Chordata; class Actinopteri; order Cypriniformes; family Leuciscidae; genus Pimephales; species Pimephales promelas. The sequence continues at coordinate 28,497,947 of NC_142772.1, forward strand.
CAGATATTTCCATCTGACTGCCTCCACAACACTTGAACTCTTATTTTATCCATTTATAGTAATATGAGTGTACCGTCTTTGTATATGTCTTTGAAGTGTGTCTTGGTGTAAGAATTAATATTTATGAAAGTATGTGTATATTTGGTTTAAGGATCCTTATGTTTTTTTTTTACTGGAAACTGATTAAGAAAATAATTTACAATCATTGCTTCATTGTTATGAAGTTGCTGCTGACAGATGACTCAATCACTCACTACTGTGCTTCTCGGTTCTCTGCTTGTGTCGTTTGTGGGTGTTGTAGGTCTGGGTTCACGTTTTGAGCAGCTGAAGCTGGAAGTGAGGAAAGGCTCCATGGTTAATGTCAATCCCACCAACACTCGTCCAGTTAGTGACACTCCTGAAATCCGCAAATACAAGAAGAGATTCAACTCTGAAATCCTCTGTGCTGCTCTCTGGGGTAAGAGCTGAACGAGAGTGGGCTGTGTACACACAGTGTTTGCAATACTGACTAACTACGTTTTTAATTATGGTTTCTCAGCTGTCTTTTAAGGTCGGCATGAAACTGATGTGATTTTCTTATCCTCCCTATTGTACCGCTTCTCGAACTAGAAAAAATGTAGTGTGGGACTTAATTTTGTCCATCGGAAATCAATTGGATGGTTGGACTGTTGTGGTTTGCTATTGCTGTGATCTCATGTGAGTGACAGGTTGTTCAGGCCTTGCGCCAGGAAACGCTTAATCAGAGAAGAGGAGAATCTTTACAAGAGGGAGAGGAATTTTTTTTTTATTAAAGATTATGAGGGCACATGCATTTTAAAAAATGTGCGCGGATTTATTTATAATAAATACTGCACCATTCCGTAAAACAAAAAGAATTGTCATTTTTGATTACATGGTGACTTTAACAATTCAGTTTCGCAATCTGAACATATGTAGAGTTGCTTTTGAGAGAGCTGCTAACAACTCGAGCTAGCGTACAAAACAGACATGTCCAATTTAGAGCATCAAGAGCCCTTTTAAAATGTCCTTGATTTCAAGTATCATTGTGTCATTTCGGGTAATTTTAGCTCATTGGTGTGTCTGAGTGTTTGGGGTTTTTTTTACATGGTCTTCTGGTAGTGAAGTTATTGTGTGAAGTTTGCGCAAATTTGGCACGTTGATGAGAACGAGTCTCAATGTCCCTCAAACCCATGCATATTTTAGATAAAAATGTTTGAAGCAAGTGTCCTAGAAACAGGATCTTTTCCCCTGGTTCTGCGGTGATGCCAGTGCAACAAGTGATTTGTACCTTCAACTTTTCCAAATCTTTTCCAAACTTGTCCTGCTGTCATTAGCCATTCACTTGGCATTCGAGTTATTTACAGTATTTGGCACAATATTATGAGTTCATACAGGAAATAAGGCTATGTGTGTGTAACTCTTTGATGTACTGATATGAACTTTCTGTTGTCATTGCCTTAACTCCCTGAATGTGCAAGACTAGTTTGGTGGCAGTGCCACCCACTGGCTAAAGTACATAAAAATGGACAAAAAGTATAGAAACGATCATTTGGGTCATGTTTCTTAGCTCCAAACATTTCTAGGTGCCTGGAATTCAATACTTACTCACCACAAAGTTTTCTATTGTTTTTGAACAGTTTATATATTATTATATATATATATATTTTTTTTTTTGAGCCTGTCAAACTGCCTTATCAAAATAATTTTGACTGAATCTGAACTATGTTAGATTCAGTAAAGCCCAAAGCTTGACAAGCTATATTTTTGAGGCAAACACTGCCTGTGCATGTTATAGGTCATGATGGTGTGTGTTATAACTGTGTTTGTTCTGTCAGGTGTGAATCTGCTGGTGGGGACCGAGAACGGTCTGAAGCTGCTGGATCGAAGTGGCCAGGGCAAAGTTTATCCACTGATCAACTCACGCAGGTTTCAGCAGATGGACGTTCTGGAGGGACTGAACCTTCTCATCACTATATCAGGTTACATACAGACTTATTCATCACTTACACAAACACATACACACATGCATCTACTCATCACTCTGTTAGAAGGACACAAGGATACATACAAGCACATCATTTAGAGGGTCTTCATGTTCAGTATCTCTCTCTCTCTCTCTCAGGCAAGAAGAATAAGGTGCGTGTGTATTATCTGGCCTGGCTGAGGAATAAAATCCTCCATAATGACCCAGAGGTGGAGAAGAAACAGGGCTGGACTACTGTAGGGGAAATGGAGGGCTGTGTCCACTACAAAGTTGGTAAGTGTGTACAATTATAGACTGCACAGATACTAAATTTATGCTTATCTGCAGAAATCGATAGTTTGGTTTTCAATCTAATGCTGTAAACTATACAAGGAACCATGTCATTTGGTTAATTACTATAGTATTAGATGTTAATATTCACAACAGAGCTATTGTATTCAACTGGTATTTATTTTCATAAATAATTTTGGAAATAACTGAAATGTTTGTATGCAATTCATAAATACTCGTCTTGATAACAAATTTATTAAAGCATTGCATATCAACAGTAAATAAGCTCATCTGTAGTGTTTTTGATTGAACACTGAATAACTTTACTGATGTAAATGCAACATTAAAAGTGGTATTGTTCACAAGATGATTTATTGATTATCCACGGTTGAAACGCTGATTGAGGAATTGATTCATTTTGGCAAGTTTTACTGTATCTTTAAACATCTTGATGTTCATGCTTAATTTTTGTGTGTGCTATAACTTGTATTAAAGTGGAGGACTCGCGCTCCACACTGTGTCGCCTGAACTGAGAGATGTCATATTTAAGAGCCTTTAAAACACATATATTGTTTGAATTTAGTGATAAAATGGACAGAATTTGAAAGCTGAGAGTTGGTTTCATATCAGAAGTAACAAAGCACAGAGCTATTTGCGATTATTAGATGGGAGGTGTAATAACCTAAACAGCCTAATGTTAAAACTGCAGACCTGGCTTGAACTACGGGTGATTCATAGGGTCAAATGGAGCCTGCTTTTATTTTGCAATTTTTTTTAACTGTTAATGCATTGTCATGTTAACTCACTAAATTCAACACGAGAGATTTTCTTCTCACACATTTTTCCACCCCTATTTGATTGACATAAAATCGCCCTGATCATCAGCTGTTTTTTCAAACAATTGGCCGATGGCCGGTAGTGAAAATAATTGCTTTTATCTGCTGATACGAATATTGGCTGATGCATTTCAACTGAATTATGCATGAACAAATGGCTTCATCTGTGTTACAGAGTATTGGCCACATAATATTTACAATGTACTCAACATAATGTGAAATAATGAGAGTAATGACAGTGTGCACTACTGCAGGCTAGCGGCTAACAAAAAAGAAAACTTGGCAAGTTCAGCAAGGGACTTTGGTCTCATACTCTTCTAAAGTACTTCATTCGATTTATTAAAGGTGTTATGATTTTTATTCTTTTTTTTTTAGTGAAATATGAAAGGATTAAGTTTCTGGTTATCGCTATGAAGAATGCGGTGGAGGTTTACGCCTGGGCTCCCAAACCTTACCACAAATTCATGGCCTTTAAGGTAGACCACAAGTTTTTATTATTGTCAAGTTTGTTTATTTATCATTTACTCGACTTAGATGGGGTTTACTGGGCATTACAACTTAATTTTTTTTAATTTTGGGGTCCGTAAGATATTTTTTTGTTCAGCATATTAAAATGATTTCTGAAGGATCATGTGACACTGTAGACTGGAGTAATGATGCTAAAAAATTTAGCTTTTTTCATCTCAGGAATAAATTACATTTTAAAGTATGTTCTAATAGAAAACAAAAAAACAACTTGGTGAGCATAAGAGACTTCTTTCAAAAACATTTTTTTTAATCTTACCAACCCCAGACTTGTAATTGGTAGTGCAAGGAATAATAAATACTATACTATATTTAAATGGTAATCTAAAGTAGCAAGTATCTTTTTTTTTCTTTTTTTTTTTTGAGAAAGAGAAAGAAAGAGAGAGAGAGCACAGTTTTTGTTTACAAGTAGCAAGTTTCAAGTTCACTTTGAGGGTTTTTAAAGCATTTCTTTACAATATTACAGCAAACGGGACAAACATGGATTAATGGATTAACTTGGCAAATTTTTGTAAAAGATTCACCTCATCATTCCACACAATCTCTGTAGTGTGCTGTAATTTCAGCCTTCTGTTCATTCGTACGCGTCTTTCTTCTCAGTCATTTGGAGACCTGCCACATAGGCCTCTGTTGGTTGACCTCACAGTGGAAGAGGGTCAGAGGTTAAAAGTCATCTATGGGTCAAGTGCTGGCTTCCATGCCATTGATGTTGACTCTGGAAACAACTATGACATCTACATTCCTGTACATGTGAGTTACGCTGTCATGGACCTTTTTCACAACCACAAGATGACATGGAATCAGTGATTTGTTGATCAATTGGAAAATAAAGAAGAAAGTTTAACAGACACTTACAGAGAAATGAATCTCCTTTGATGTTTGTTCCTCTCTTTCACTCTCTCTTACTTTCTTCGCTCTTGTCAGATCCAGTCACAGGTGATTCCTCACGCGATTGTATTCCTACCCAATTCAGATGGGATGGAGATGCTGTTGTGCTACGAGGATGAGGGTGTTTACGTCAACACGTATGGACGCATCATTAAAGATGTCGTGCTGCAGTGGGGAGAAATGCCCACATCAGTGGGTGAGTGTGCACACACAAACATATTCTTCTCTCTGCAGAATCATGGAAAGGGGGAAAGGCCTGTCTGAATGAAAGCACATAAGTCGTTTCAAATACACAAATTATCCAACAGAGGATTGTGTTGCAGACAGTATATTTTTCTTGTTGTAGATGAACCTTGGAGAATAAAATATTCTCATGTCTCCTTATTTGTGTTACCCGTATAGCCCACATCTGCTCTAATCAGATTATGGGCTGGGGAGAGAAAGCCATTGAGATCCGTTCTGTTGAGACGGGACACCTGGATGGAGTCTTCATGCACAAGAGAGCTCAGAGGCTTAAGTTCCTGTGTGAAAGAAATGACAAGGTGATACATTTTCTCTCTCTCTCTCACACACACACACACACACACTGCATTTCGCACAAGTGGGGTACAAAATAGGGTCTCTCTTCTTTTTCAAAAAAAATGCAGATACTAGTTTATATATTACCCCTATCCCATCCCCCCCCCCCCCCCCCCCCCCGTGCAAGAAACATTCAATAAACATCCCAACATTTATACAAACAAATTATGATGACGATAACATTACAATTGCTGAAAAAAAAATAGAAAATGTGAGATGATTTTCCTGTAGAGAACAAATTATGTTATTTGAAGGGTGTAATAATTTTAATAATGTCATTTTTTTGTGATTTTTAAAATAGGGTAATACTTAAAATATTATTTACTACTGAATATCAGTTCAGTAGAAATACTCTTTTCACAAAGCTCATTCACTTTATAAAGCAGTCATGTTTTTTTCTTTCTTTCAGGTGTTTTTTGCGTCAGTGCGTTCTGGCGGCAGCAGTCAGGTCTACTTTATGACCCTCAACAGAAACTGCATTATGAACTGGTGAAAGAGCTGCCACATAAACAACATAGATTCTGCTGTGTGCACACATACAAACACTGAAGAGATAAAGAGTCCTCACACTTCACACACAACAACACCCACATACACTCTCACACTGTGTAAATACACACACTCCTACAGACATAACACACACAGTTATTTACTTCACATCTTCCTGAAGACACTCCTTCACCATTCTCCTGTGATCTCTGAGCCAACTGTACTAGGTGTGTGTGTGTGTGTGTGTCTGCCGTGAGCGGGCTGCTGACCTCAATGTGGTGTTCATCTAATTATGGGTTAGCTTTCAACTCACTGGGTCCAACGTTCCTCTCCGATGATATTGCCGAAGTTTTTAGGACCAGGCAAAAAGGATAATTGTACATTATTCTACTAGAAATGTGTGTAAACTACAAGAATCATTCAACTGTTGCGCGTCTTGTGACGCAGCAGCGGTGTGTTTGTGTGTTTGAGAGAGTTACTTTGAGCAACAGAAACAACTTGAAACTCCAGTGGTGAGAGGTGGTACTGCAACATCTGTAATTTTCCATTTCCACTGTATAGTGTAGTAGTTGTTTGTTAATGGTTGCATTCAGAGTTTCAGATAAGTTATATAATGTTTTCTTTCAGCAAGTAGAAGTTTAGAAACTGATTTAACAATATGAGTTTTAACACATTCTGAGACGGCTTCCCTTCCGAACGAGGGAAGGTTTTCACTTTCTTGATGTATAAACAATAATCTGACGCCTATGTCACCAAACTGTTTGTTCGATGGAAATGTTGCTGGCCGCTTACAAAGCAGAATCTAGCGTTTTACTTTTCCACTAGTCAGCTGGTGAGACCAAGTCACCCATAATGGAGCAACAGTCTCTGGTTTCGCTTTTCAAAGCACTTTTCTTTTCTATGTGAGAAGTATCATCATATATATACTACAGTTTAATATTCTCTGTACGTAAACGTATTTGGTATTATTCCTACTTTTATTATCTGCTGTTCTATAGCCGTTCTATTGCAATACGTGCTGTGTGCTCGTTCTTGTTTAAAGTTTCACGAGGGAGTTTCTCTTGGGTTATTCTGATTTTAGGCAGGAAGATACAGTAAGTTACTCCGGATATGATTAAAAGCACTTTTTGGCAGCATAAACGTATAGTTCGGTTGTCGCAATGTAAATTGTACATAGCAGTCATGATCGTATTTAGACGAGTCTTATTTGTATTCAGTAGGCACATGATTGATTTTTTTTTTTTTTTCTTAGGAGTTAAATCACTACCCGACTGCTTAATACACTTGAGTGATTTCATAACCGATTCAAGTTTGTGCTGTCAAAACTGCTTCTGGAAAGTGTAGTTTTTAGGCGGGTTTGTAGTTCATCAGGGACGTGTGCATTTGATCAGACTTTTTTGTTTCATATTTGGACCCCACCATGTTTTAGCAACAGAAACGTCATGCTTAATACAAAGACTTGGGTGGATCGGAGCAAGGATATTCTTTTGTTTATGTGACAGTGTGTGTGTGTGTGTGTTGTGTGAGCGAGTGAGCGGTGGTAAGATACAGTAGGATCACTATAAAGCAATAGTTTAAGGATCAGTCATGGGTTTGTCCCTAGTGTTACTCTCTCCAGCTCTGCAATACTAGACCAGAGATTTTTCTCAAGCTTTTCACTCATTTCCATGCTGATAATCTGCATTTACATGAGTAGAACACCTTCTCAATCTAGTCCTTTTGTTTCTCATTCCCTATTTGACGAAGATGGTATTATACCATTATATCACTGTAAGAAGTTTGAGAACTCTAATATTTGTTGCACTTTGCTCCTTCCTGAACATTTTTGTGGTTATTAACACTAAATGACTTTAGCGCTGATTTGTAAAGTAGCTTGTGGCGGTACAATCATCATGGGTTACCTAATTGCCCCTCCCCTCCCGCTGGACTTATCGGCTGTTGTCGCAGTCTAGACGAGCACTAAATGCCAATGACGCGTTCAGTCAGTCGTCGTTTAACATTGCGGCGCAACACTTCAGACAAATAATTATAAATAGTTGCATTTCAGAGAGAGGCGGAGACTAATAGTTTGACTTTCCATCATCTGTAGGTGTGCGAAATCAAACTGTACTTGAACACTAACTGTGCCATTATAACCGATTCACTCTCTCTGAGACTGATTTCATTCCTTCTCGCCCCTCATCTCTTACTTGCTATAGAACTTAAGCATTTTCTTGCTTAGTAAATCAAACTGCCATGTTTACTGATATAACAGTGCCTTGGATTAGGGTTGGGTGTATATGATCGATTGTGTGCATGTGTGTATGAGCATGTGATTGTTTCAATAAGAACTGAAGTTCAGGGAAGGGAATAAGTCCAGTGCGCAGTTATAGGTCTTGTGCCAACAAAGTGCACTTAAACTGACAATAGCCAGAGCACCAAGACAGGCTCCTCTCACTCTGTTTTAGCACAAAGCCATGCCATATAGAGTCCATTCCTCCCGTTTAAAGGCAGTGCGTTCCTCTGGAGTATTTCGATGTTTGTTTCTTTAACACCGTAATGCAGTTCAAACGCCCTATAGTTACATGACACGATGAGCTCTTTGTTCCAAAGTGCGTGATGGTGATGCTTGTAGCTCCCATTTCAGTGGTTATATCATTTTGCCAAGCAGGAAAAGCCTCTGGTTTTCATGCCGGAGGTTCACAAAAGGTTCGGGTTGTCATGGTGAGGAGCTGCTCGCATGCGTTTGATGTAACAGTCCCTGGCATCCCGAGAGCTCTTGGAATTTGCTGAGATTTTTGCCTTCATGCTTAAAAGTAAAAGTGTATAACGGCATTCACGCTAATAACAGAATTGATGTTTTTATAGCAGAATTATGATAACAAAATAGAGGGGAGATATGCTTTATTAATTAGATGGAAGAGTTTATATTTGGATGACCATGGCCTGTCAGGAGGAAATGTGCGTATATATATATATATATATATAAAACCCCTGAATTGTTCTTATTTTTGACCTAAATAGATGTGAATTGACAAAAAAAGAAGATAATGAACGTAACCTTATCAGTAGAAATGAATAAAGAAATGCATTGATGTATGTAACAGCTTTTTTTTTTTTTTTGGAGCACAAAGGCTCTCCCTGTCGAGCTGTACATTCAGTTCGACTCGTCTCTCTCTCTCCCCTCTTTTTTTCCAGCGAGTGTTATAAAAGCGAGCGTGTGGGTGTGCGACTGTGCATGTGTGAATAGGAGAGCTATTTTTGCGTTTATATCCGTGTGTGTGTGCTTTTCATTATTCCCTCAGAGGAAAAGAGAGCGGGGGAGAGAAAACAAGACCAGTCGAAAGCTATCGAGGACCAGTATGTTCAAACGTACACGCGTATCACCACTGGACTCGAGCCACAGATGCGACTCCGGTCATGTTTGTAAATGCCACTGACGCACATATTTTAGTCATTCTACAGCAGCTGACCACAGTCCTGATCTCGTACAAAAGCTCGTATTGATGTGAAATCTCACGTGTCAGGGGTTGTTTTGAAGGTACACGTTGTAAGCTTTATTGCAGACGTTATTGAATGTAATCAGTTTGTTTTATTCTGGTTTATTAAACTGATCTGATGAAGGCTTATAAGAGTTTGACAGAATCCATGGTTTAGGTGCACTTGTACAGATGCTATTTTACACTCCATTCCCTTCCTTCCTAGAGTCTGCAATGGATTTGAACAAATGTTTATCATTAAATGCCCATTCTCTATTCTATCCAACAAGAGTCAGTCTTTAAGAAGCTAGACCAGATCATGTGTGTAGCGGTCTTCGGGAGACGTGGAGCTGTCTGGTTTTCGTTTTTAAGGCCTTTACTGCTGTGTTTGAGGTATTTATCTACTCTAACAACAAGTGGCATTTCTCTTGTCGTTCTCTAGTAATACAAATTAATCCCTTAGCTGATTTTTGTCAAATATTTACTACTCCAAAGAAAGAGTTCATCATTTGTAGTTCTTTTACTGTGTGCTTTTGGTTCAATCTCATAGCAGTAGCCAGGAGAGGTTAAAGGTTGGTTTTGGAGGTCTTGATAAAGTTGATCCTCTGTGATGGGTTGATTATTATAATTTACTGCTTATAATTTTTTTTTTGTTGTTGTTGTTTTAGGACAAAAAGTAGATGTTTCAGACATTTTTAGTGTTTCTGTTTAGGAGAGGGGATGATTTCATGAAGAGATGATTTTAAGTCTTAACGATTGAATGCATTCACAAGTCTGTAATGTCTCAATACAGCATTATTTGAGAATTAAAATAACTTGATCTGTTACAACTCCTTGTGTAACTCCTTTTTTTATTCCTTCAAGCTCACTCTATTATATTTCTATTGTATCTCTTGTTTGAATCATGTTATTCGCTTATTCCAGCTTGTGCTCGTATAATTTTATGACATGTTAGATGATTATCAAATATATTCAATCATAGAAGTCCGTTAGTAGGCAATTTTACAAAATATCTTTTGATGGTGACTTAAAAAATATGTGCATCCAATCAAATATTATTGCATTAAGTTGCAAATGTAGAATTTACAAATAATATGGCTAATTTGTTTCATGTGTGTTCGGTATCACACTTATGTTGTTGTATATGCTTTTATAATATTGTCCTATTCATAATTGTGCTTGCTGGGCCAGTGCAGTTTAATCTATGGTTAAAAAAAATGTAATGTTTGATCTTAAGGACACTTGTATTTTAAGCCACTTTTAACCCTCAAACCGTATTCTGGACAAATGTGGGCAAAATAGTTTTGATTTATTTAAAAAAAATACTTCCCTTGATCTGAACGGTACAAGACTTGGCTACTTTTCCTAAGTTTGCCTTCTGAACACACACAATTTTTTTTTTTACTCAATTCTAAAATGTTAAGTGGGTGAGAAAAACCCCTCCTTAATCTTGTATTTGGGTCAAAAATGGGCACCCATAGAAATGAATGGGAAAAAAATTTAATTTAGAGCATTCTAAAATAAGCCAAAATAAGACACCAGGTGACAGCAAAGTCACTTCATCTTTAGGTTTTAGAACTTGTTGGAATGATATTTTAATGTAGTTAAAAAATATATAAAAATAAGCATAATTTACATAGAAAATGTGGTGCTTTTTGAAGTAAATAAATTCAAAAATACCCCCAAAATAATAAAAAAAAAACCACCATAAATGGATAGACAAAACTTTATCGAAGACTGTGATATAACATTTAAAAATTAGGATCACACCTGAGTCCCCTGTGCCCACATTTGTCCACAATTACAGGATTAAGGGCTATAAAGTGAATTCGGTTTGAGGGCTACTACTGTTTTGGGTCAATACCTGATGTCTAAGGTGAAGTCTGGGTCCTGAAACGAAACAAACCGTTATTATGAACCGAGTCATTTATAATAAGTATTTACATATACAAATGTGATCGACCATTAGTCACTTATTTGGTGACACCAAACACGTTTTATTTTCAGCTTGCTTTTATTTTCCTTAGGGTGTGGCACACAGGAAAACATGAATAAAATAAGCTTTTAAAAAAGGTAAAATCTAAACAAAAATTAAAGACAAACATCACATATTTACTTGTATACTGGAATATGCCGGCATACGCATCTATAAAAACATGGACTACATAGTGTGATCTGTATCAACCAGGGCTGCGTTTCATAATAGCATCGTGGGCCCAAGTTGATGGTGGAGACCATTGCCACCAATGTTCTCTCAGTCAGCTTAGTTATCTCACAATGCTTTTGGGAAACACAGCCCAGGACATTCCTGGTGGGTAACTGTCTCGGGGTCTTCCATATTTTTAACTCTACATGCTCATAGAAACATCAGTACTTCAGGCTTAATTTTGATTATAGAAGACAGAATGAGTGAAAATAAAAATGAAAGCGCTTCAATGGATCAACTCCAACTCCCAAGGTCTCAAAGTATGTCAAACGTGTTTCAAATAAATGTTTTGGATTGTACGGTCAAATTAGACGACTCACTCAACACACATTCCTCCTAATGCACTTGTGTCTCTTAGTGAGTAAAGGTACCGTGTAGGTCCAGCAAAGCTTAAGTAAGGGAAAAAGTGTGTAAGTGTGTGTGTGTGTAAACATTCCTGTTTTAAACTTGTGGTTCAAACCTACCTATAGTGTAACTATATATGTATACAATGGTGTGGCACTGAAAAGATTTGGTGTAAACTTATAACTAATTGCCATTATATATAGTATGTACAGTTCTTTGTCAGGCATGTGTGTCTGTGTAGGCAAGTGTACATCATATGTACAGTAAAGTACATACAGTGTGCATGATGAGTGAATAATGTGTACTATATGTGAGCTGTGTTGTCAGTTCCAGATCTTCAGGAAGCTGTCCCAGGAACCTGTAGACACAGCCATGCCATCATCTGTGACCCCAAGACAGCTCACACGATTGTCATGGCCAGCCAGCACTCCTGTAAGACACGATGAGTGTGAAGAGTTCAAGTGTAAGGTTAGGGTTAGAAAAAAAAAAGGGTGTTAGAAAAAATTCCACCTCATACACCATGGAGCAAAAATATGCTATGACCTGTACATAAACTATTTTTTTTTTAAATGCAATTTTTAAATATATATATATATATATATATAATATTTTTTTATATATATTACATATTTTATAGATATATACACATACTATTGAATACACTACAATGCAACAAAACAAGCCTGCACTGTAGACAGCTTTGTTGATCTAGCAATATAGTTTGGGTACGATCATCTGATTCAATAATGCAATATATGGTGCTAAACAATATTTTTCATTTATGTTCCCAACAATGCCAGACTAAACACTCCTTCAACCACCTTAACCTCCTAGATCCTTCATCAAGATTGTTAAGGGACCTCCCAATTAACAAATAAAGCACTGTGCAAATGGTTACAAGTCACATGATAATAACACCAGTATGTTCACCTGCTCGGTCTCCCTTCATGGCGTCCCAGATGTTGCAGTTAAAGTCGTCGTATCCAGCGAGCAGCAGGCGGCCAGAGCGGGAGAAGGCCACAGAGGTGATGCCGCAGATGATATTATCATGAGAGTATAAACAGAGCTCCTGGTCTGCACGCAGGTCAAACAGCCTGCAGGTGGCGTCATCGGAACCGGTTGCAAATGCACTGCCGCTGGGGAAGAACTGAGAGATGGAGGAGAAAATGAGTGAATGTAGAGAAATAACAGTCATGTATATTTCTTTAAGCAGTGTGTTTACTCACACAGACAGCGTTGATGTCTGACTCGTGACCGGTGAACGTCTGTCTGCACATGCTGTCTCTGATGTCCCAGAGTTTAATGGAGGCGTCACAGGCCCCAGAGATGAAGGTCCGAGAGTCTGGAGCCAATGACAGACTCATCACATCTCCACTGTGACCCGAGAACAGCGTGGTCTGCTGACCAGTCTCGATGTCCCACAGAGCACTGGAACAAACACAAACGCTATAGGTAAATCTCCATATAGGTCATTGAACTCTTGTGTAAACTCAAAAGAAGCTGTAACTGAAAGTAAACAGGCTGTTTAAGTACACTACAACAGTGGTTCTCAACTGGTGGGTCACAAGAACACAGACAGCAGGAGAAAAAACAAACAATGATAAATGCAAATAATGATTAACAGGCTTAACTTACAAAAGAGAGGATAAACGCTTCCTATTTCATTTGCTGTTGATGCCCAACCTATTTTCCCATAGAGTCACTTGGCATGGAGTTGTGTAAGTTAGTTGTATAATCTTTATCCTCAAAATCTTGAAACAAAACTATGCATCTGTTCATTATATAAAGTGATTGAGTGTCTTCAGAAATAAACATTTGGAATAAACCACTCAATTCATATGGATTAGTTTTATGATCGCCTTATAAACTTTTTGAAAAATCAACGTGGAAGTTGTGTAGTCAATGGAGGGACAGAAAGATTTCATCAAAAATATCTTCATTTGTGCTCTGAAGATTAATGAAAGCCTTATGGGTTCGGAATGACATGAAGGTGCACACTTACAGAATTTGTATTTTTGAGTGTACTAACCCTTTAATAATCGTTAATCAAAAATGTACAGGGATTGATTTTAAGGACATTTTTGTTTACATTTGTACGATAAACAATTTTGGTATGCCATTCACTGTACATCTGGGTCCTGAAGCAAAACCACTTGAGAACCACTGTAGTAGCGTGTAGGGTTTCATATTTAATATTGAACACACCAGGTTGTGTCTCCTGAACTGGTGATAATCTGATTGTCATCTATGAAACGGCAACAGGAAAGGTAACCTAGGAAATGAACAGGCAGGAAGTCAACATGTCACACCCTGAGAGCGCATGATGGTAAAGAAACATGCTTTTGTGATTTGATCGGATTCTTTTTACTTTCAGAAGTACAGAAAAAAAATACTAAATACAGTTATGAGTAATAACTGAGTAAGATTACTGCCAACAACAATATTGCATGCAAAAAAATAAAAACTACTGTATATAAAACATTCTGAGATTTATATTTATTTTAATATAAGCCATTCATTTGTAAATGACAAATGGCCTCATTTATAAAAGAAATTTGATTTCTCAAAAGTGAGTATGTGTGATTCAGAGAACAAATGCACAAACAAAGAACATGCGTACGCCTCTCTTTCAAATGTGAAATCTACAGTATAAATCACAAATCTTGAGATTGTGGGCAGCTTGTACATTGGACAACTATCCTTCCAAACACTTTCAGCATATAGATGGTGCTTGTGATCGTTGTCGCTTTACCCCGGCATCTCATGCACATTGAGACCATCTCTGGTTTCTTAGGTAGATCAATCTCCCCTTGCCCACTGATAGCTATTTTTGGAATCGCTTCTGAACATGTAAATTTACAAAGATACAATCTGATTGTACAGCTTTTCTCATGCTCTTAGTCAAACGATTAATATTGCTGAGACGGAAGGATCGTAGGCCTCCAACTCCAACACGCATGGATTCGAGTTAGAAAAAAAAAATGAAACGCTCTAAAAGAGACTTGTCTAACCAGTTTAATAAAGCTTGGGGCCATTTTAAGCAATATGTCAGGGAACGTGTTTTATTGTCAGACTTGGACTGAATCTTATTTCCAGCATTCATTTTCTGTTAAATTTTCTGTAATCATGCAGACTAAGATGAGAATCATAATTTAAGATGATTTTGTCTTTTGTTTTACTTTGTTTTTTTTAGTTGTAATAGTGTCTTGAAACTCATAAACTATAAAAAAATGATGTGCAGCTGAATAGTTTTAGATCCCTGCCTTGTTAGTGCACAATGATTAATGTCATTAGCATATAAAAGAGCACCAGTCAACGTCCAAATCCTTTACTTGAGATGAGCGCCAAAAATTGCTTAGATTTCCAAATACCTGCAGTACTCCGACTCTCTGCCGTAAAGACAAGTGCGTACGTCTGCTTAGACCCTGACGAAGCGCTAAGCACTTCTCGTCATTTTTAAAAATATGAATATTGGCACAGATTTTAACTCACGGTTTGTAAATGAGGCCCTGTGTGTGTGTGTGTGTGTGTATCAAACCTGTGTGACCAGGTAGCTCCCGGCTGACTCTAACATTGCCCTCTCTTGTCTTTAGGCTGTATATGGAGCAAATATTGTCCAGTCCACCACAGGCCACAAAGTTTCCGGATGGCGCATACGCACATGTCATCACCCATGATGATCGTAACGGGATGGCGTGCATCTGAAGGATTAAACAGGTTGTTGAACATTGGATAATGACAGGAAAAACACACATGCTGATAATCTTTACAACATATATAACTGACTTTTTGGCAGTGTTAGTAATACTCATTTGTTTACCTGATGATTTTACTGTGACCTTAAAAAGGATTGGTTTACTCAATGGTGATAGTTCATGGAAAGCTTAACTTGTACAGTATGTGTAACACTACAATAGAGCTACAGACCTTGTTTGTAGTGTAGCTGTCCCAGATTATGAGTTTTCCATCCTGTGAGGCACTAACAAGAAGCCTGAGGAGAGGAGAGGAGAAGAAAAGAGAGTGGACTTATATATATATATAAAATAATAGATTAAAAAAGAGAATATAAGACAGAAAGTGGATAAAATGGCTGGTGTTCTTACTAAAACTCACTTATTTACTTTACAGAGGCAACAATGAATTTATAAACTACATTAAAGCTTTCAGTTCATTTATTCTAGCTAGTTAACTTAATTTAGCTAATGGGCAAGAAAAAAAGGATTGACTCACCAAGCTTATATGTTATTTGTTTATAACCCCTCTCTATATGCAGAGTATGGGGGCACCAACTTGAGATTTTTACCAAGAAATCAATTTCCATTTTTTTTTGCTTAGGGCACCAATGAGTCCCTGTGTTTTGTATCTTTACACAGCAGCAACTCTCATTCTAACTGGTTACGAGTCTGTGGTGCCCTGTTGATCACAGCACAGGCCTGAATCTGGACTCCCTTGAACCCCAAAGCGATTTACAATGTATTAAAAGATATAAGAGTTGCAACAAATAGTTTTTTTAAACAATTAGCCTGCTATGCTAAAATTCCCTCATGCAATCTATGGTAATATCTATGGTAGATAACATATATAGTGTAGTTACTATTTTATTAAAATGCTTAATTTCATTTTATGGTCAAATGAATATGGTAATATTTTCAATGAAGATGGCACTCAAGTGCAACACATCCTGGGTGCTTATGAAAGATCACAAAAATGACACGTCTTTAAAGAAATTCATTTAGATTGTGACACTAGTGTAGCCGTAGATGATAAGCTAACATGTGGGTCAGTATATCGTGTTGTTCATTGTCTTCTGTGCCGCCAACAGGTGAAAATCCAAAGCCAAGTCACCCTCATTTGCTACTTTTAACTTTTTTTTTTCTCTCTTTGAGATAGAGATACCTGGAGTCTGTGCCCCAGTGCATGGCGTAGATTTTAGCCAGATGGCCACGCAGCGTGCGCCTCGTCCTCATCTGTATCCTCCCCACTGGGTCCAGGCCTGCTGTTATCTACCAAACATACACTCGACACATGAGTGAAAACACATAGACCTCTGGAGATCGCATCATTCAGGTCCTAAATGTAAAGTCTTACCTGAGTAAGTGTGGAATCTCCACATGCTTTCCTGGCATCCTGAGAGACAGCAGACAAATGTTAGCTGAATCATTTTGCAGTCACCATTTGCAGGTGGAGCTATGGCCTGTTTCTGAAATAATCTCAATGCACACTTCATTTTGAGTGGAGTCTATGGGAAGCGGCAACTGTAAATTGTTTATGGCTCTCTAAGAAGCAAACACAATAACTAAACCAATACTGAAAATCTTTAAATTGATTTTGATTGAGATTTGATCCCCAAACATATTAACAGTTTTATACTGTTAAAACACTTGAAAAAGCTTTTCATTCAAGTAAATCCAAATGGTGATGCAAAATCCAAACAACATGGGTCATCATATATATATTTCATTTATTTTCTATTTAAATTCAAATTCAATTAGGTTTTCATCATGAAAAATGACATGGTGTAAAAAAACAAACACTGTTTTCTCTGAATGTGAGCATAGTGGAGCCAAACCCAAAGGCATAGTTTAAGAAACCCTATTTCACTCATAATTTGACAAAACGTGTAGTTTCTGAGTACGCAAAAGTTTTTATAATGGTTAGAATAGAAAATGAGGATCAGTAATAGGTTGCATTTCATATAAATATGGTCATTCACACCAATGGTCATATTGTCAGGAGTCAGGACCACTATCGTCAAATACGATTGACAATTAGCATACAGTTTAGATTGGCGGTATAGTTCCGTTCTGGGCGAGAACTCATCAGCAGGAATGTTTACCCCCTTAGGGTAAACTGCTGGGGATGGAAGAAAAACGCGATAGCTGCTGATAATAATGAAGGAGCTTATAAATGTATACAGTGATAGGCGTTGTATTCCTATAGGTAGACATGGATCAGCTGAGAGTCAACTGATGCAAGCTTTACAAACGTGACCTGCCAGAACTAACGTTGCGTGTGAAAAATAAAGACCATTGTATTTCAGCAGTATTAGTACTGGGACTCACTCTGATCTGATTACGCAGTTGCTCAGCCTCCTGTCGAAGCTGCTCAAGCTCACTCATCTTGAAATGATCTTTAACCTTTACCCTCTGACCTCTCTCACACCCTCAGGCACCTGTAGATTAAAACATATGAATAATGTTAGAGGACACAGTTTACATAGTGTACATACTGCACAATACTGATCAGTTGGAGAAAGTTCCCACACACAAAACTAAATGATGTGCATCATTTTGTATTTTTGTTACACATAAAAAATATTCGTTCATCACTAATCATTTCATAGTGCAGATGTGCTGCAGGATTTAGATTAACATTACAGCATAATCTTTAATCTGGCATAATCTATAAAATAATAGGATTAATGTTACGATATCCATTCCAAACACAGAAACAAGATCTGGAATTAGGATTATAATAGATGGTAAATTAAAAGTGAGTGTGTCAAACAGAAAGAGAGAAGAAAATGTTACATGAAGGTTACACATTCAAACTGCAATGCAAAAACACATGATTTTTTGCATATATTTTTACAGTCAAATATGTCACAAATCATCAACCAATCACAAAGATCTTATAAACAGTTCTACTTTGCATGTTTTCCAGTTATAGCCACACAGATCTCGGTATGACTACTGTATCGATGCTGATGGAGAACTGAGACGAATGCAAAAATTATTGCTATTACCCTCTTACCACACACTTATTAGAGAGATAACTCCCTCAACACAAACACCACACCACAGCAGGAACAAAGAAATGTATAAGAGTCAATCTGTGATGAAATTTTACACAAAGAGCATTTAAGCTTCAGATCCACTTTAAAACTTACATTAGAGCCAATAGAGAAAGAAGCAGCAGTGGTGTATAAATCCAATTTAGGCAACCCACAAAAATGTCATTTCGATTACTTGCTATGTTTTGGGGGAACGTAGATAATCTATGACTGAAAAAACTTTCTTCACCTTTTAAGGTCTTCAAGAAAGTTGGGAAAGAGGCAGTTGCTAGGAAGAGGGGTTAGTTAGCCTATCCTCTGGTCCACACTACTGCACCAATGCCTTCTTGACTGAAATGTAGTGTTTGAAAACGGGTATAAATGGGTTAGAAATAGCCTAAGGATCTAACATTATCTATTTATTAACCTGCTGTTTTTTTTTTTCTCATTTCCAGTGGTGTTATTATTGTCAGCACTATGTAAAATAATACGACTTCATGCATTAAACATGACTTGAGGGGGCTGTCAGCTAAGCACCAAACAAGGCCACCTCCTATGTTTTCTCCATCTTCATGAAACAAAGGTAAAATGTTTTCTACGACTATTTTACAAACAGAAGGCCATAAACGGATGAGATGTGGAGACAGCATGTTGCATTGCTTCCATCGTCACGTCGTCGACGCAGAATGGCGGGTCTACGTACGGAACCATTTTCGGTTAAACCAACGTTCCATTCTGTTACCGACAGAAACGCGCAAATGATCATATTCTGTGGATTTGTGTCCATTAACTAGAGGGAGTTTTAATAGCACTATAAAGAAATGTCAGACTTGGCCCCACCCTTACAGCTTAATGCAGAGTGGCATGCACTCTCTGCATAAAAGTAAGCGGCATCTCTATCGTTTACTGGCACCGTGGGTTTCACTGAAACCGCAACCTATCCTTTTAAACCCGTGAGACAGCTGCAAAACGTGCGTTTGCTTGATCACATGGGTTACGTTTATATTTCAGTCAGATCGTCCTACGCCCAGAACAACAGACATATGCACGGTTAACATCCTCTTTATCTACTGAGCAGGCGACATGGCAAGCCGTTTTAATAAGTAGCCTAGATAAAACTACTTGTATGTTACTAATTTTCTAATGTTAGCATCTTGAGGATCTGTGTATTAGATAGGCTATCAGCTATTTACTTATAACTGGTATGTATTATCTGCATCTAGCTTTAATTTTATTAGTCACTACTAGTACATTCTTTAGAACTAGTAAATCAAATACACTCACCTAAAGGATTATTAGGATCATCATGCAGCGACCCCCTTTCACCTTCAGAACTACATTAATTCTACGTGGCAAAGATTCAACAATGTGCTAAAATAACAATGTGCATTCTTTAAAAATTTTGGCCCATACTGATAGGATAGCATCTTGCAGTTGATGGAGATTTGTGGGATGCACATCCAGGGCACAAAGCTCCGGTTCCACCACATCCCAAAGATGCTCAATTGGGTTGAGATCTGGTGACTGTGGGGGCCATTTCAGTACAGTGAACTCATTGTCATGTTAAAGCAACCAATTTGAAATGATTTGAGCTTTGTGACGGTGCATTATCCTGCTGGAAGTAACGATCAGAGGATGGGTACATGGTGGCCATAAAGGGATGGTCATGGTCAGAAACAATGCTCGGGTAGGCCGTGGCATTTAAATGATGCCCAATTGGCACTAAAAGGGGCCTAAAGTCAGTGTGCCAAGAAAACATCCCCCACACCATTACACCACCACCATATAATTAGGCACTAGTTTTTAATACATATAGGCTACTGGTAAAGCTGAAATAGATACTAGTAACTATCCCAATTTTATATAAAAAAGTATTAGTACCCAGTGAATAGTAAAAACTAAAATATGTACCAGCAATAACTGGAATTCCTACAAGTAGGAAGTGATTAATAAAGGCTATCCAATTAATTCAGTAGGCTATCTAGTGAAAAGGAACTAGTCACTATAAGTTTGATGACTTGTTTTTGACAGATCAGTTTGGTAGATAAGACGCTTATTCCTTGGTTCAAGTAGACCCCTTAAAGGCTACATTGAAACTGCAATTTGGATCTTCAAACTGTTGTACACCATTACAGAGTCCTGGACTGGTCGATCCTGTATGATAAACACGCCCCACACCGGCAGTAATTAACAGAAATCCCGACATCTGACAGAAACACTAATTTAAGTTCCTACCCAAACCCGTTTGACATAAAAACCGCGACCCAAACCGCACCTGCATTAAATCTCCTACTATAGACAAAAATCATTTTTCTCATGTAGTTTAACACAAGAAATAAATCCAACAATAAGCATTCTGAGTAAAATTGTGCTGTAATTAGCAGCCTTTAAAGGTCTTCAGACAGAGCGTGAACACAAATAAGCATGGGACCATATGAAAGCAGCAGTCAAATGCACCAAATTGAGTTGAAATAATCTTGGCTATTGGACCTGCAGTCCACCCGTGTCTACCGCACATCCGTCCCACACCGCACCCCAATCCATAAATATTATTCCACATGTTACGTTACATCAAATATAAATAAAATAAAATTATGAACATCTTGGATGATGTGGGGGTGAGTAAAAATTTTAATTCTGAAGTGAACTAATAATTTAACACAACAATTTTTCTTGTCATCCCAAATTTATTCCATAATTTACTCACCCTGAAGCCATCCTAGGTGTACAGTATATGGCATTTTTCTTTCAGCCGACAATCGGATTTTTATTAAATAATAACCTAGCTCTTCGAAAGGACAGTGTCTGAGTTTTTGAAGCTCCAAAAAGCCTCATCACAAAAGTAATCCATACAATTCCAGTGGATTAATAACAAGAGAGTATCGTTTTAGGTGGAAGGGTGACCTCTGACCTCGTAAACGTGTGTATAGGGCCGTTGCTGGAAGCCAGTGATTATAGTTTATGAAGTTTTAAATTTGGATATTTTTCTTACTCGCTTCACTTTACAAGGCATTTATTATCCTGTATGGATTACTTCTATGATGTATGGATGCACTTTTTGAAACTTCAAAAACTGGCATTTCAATGCCATTACATAACTGGGAAGAGCCAGGATATTCTTAAATATAACTATGAAAGAGGTGAACTATTTATTTAAAGTGACAGCAACCTAATGCTGTGTGTGATGTTAATCAAAGAAGAAAAGAAAATGAGAAATCACTTACTTCTCGACTGAATAACTTTTGTAGCTTTAATAAGTATTAATATCTTCAATTTATAATTTATGCAGTGAAGACTGTGCACTGTTTGATTATTCAGTTTCTGTATATTTACCTGTTAGACCTGCCAAAAAAAACTTAAGAGCAAGGTTACATGAGTCAAAACAAAGCCATAATACCGCTAAAAGTGACAATGGGTTTATAGGCAAGGGTAGAAAATTACTGTGGGAATGAGACGATTTTAAATATACTAAAACTTTTATGTTATGTGCAATTAATCATGATTAATTACAGAAGAATGTGCGATTAATTTTTTTAATCGATTGACAGCACTAGTATAAGGAATAAACGTTAAACCAGCTTGCCATAATCAGAGCTGTGGCGTAAAGCGCTGGAGGCTGCGGCCAGCTGAAGAACAGGAGGCTTCTGCTCCAATTCACGACTCACGGCTAAAATTAAACATGCAGTACATTTAAATACGAATGTACTATGATATATAATCTCCATAATATTCCTACTGATTGTGGATAACAATCCACTGATGTGATTTGGTGACAAAACTAATAAAATCCAAAATTATAAAGTTGAACCTCACATTACAAATGAACATGAACCATTTGAATCATTTAAAACTCTGATTCCCTTCCTACGTTTCATCATATGTCTCATCTTGATCACACCATTGGGATGAATTTTAGAATTTAATAGTACCTGTTAATCTTCCTGTTTGGCTTTAGTCACTCCTCGCGTAAAGTGAGTGGAATGCTGAAGTGGCTGGCGGAAGTAATTCGCTGGGAATTTTTCTGCTGGAAAATGATTAGGACTGCATACTGTCGGTTCTTTCCTGGTGCTAGTTAGGCCTCGGCGACTCTGTGTTTCATGTATGAAACGAATCAAAACGATGTTACCAAAAAGTATGGAGCCACCATGTCGCCCTCTGGTCGTTTTGAGAGGATGGGAAGAAACCACTGTAACGTTATTCCTGATTTCATCAGCACACTTTCCTTTTGTAGAGAGAAAAAAAAGCGACTCGAGTAATATAATTAGCGATAAATGTAATAAGTCCAAACAAAGCTTTCGAATTAAGTACACGTCGTCGTTGTCTTTATATTGCGTTGCTTAATCCTCGATCGCCTCTTTCCTTCCGAGTGCCTTCTTCCTCAGTCTTCTCGTGTTGGTCTCTTCGTTTTGGCCGCTGCGTCCAAGAATGTCCTATTCAATGAAATGCGAGGCACCCCGTGGCCCTTCAAAAAATGAAAATAAAGTAACTAAATTCGACTTGGTTATCTCTCCGGATGAGCATATAACCCATCCATCAATTCAAATGTGACTGTGCCAGAATAGGAGGCGGTGTGAATTCAACATAAACAACAGCCTAGGCTATTTGTTTTTTTTAAATAATTCAAATAATGTGCGCTGACTATGCTGTCAATTCAGTCCCATATGAAATCATTCGGTCTGCACCAGAAACACGTAGCATCACATATGCGCGATTCAACCACACCCATTTTATTGCGAATGTACCACTGCAGCGCAGACCTCCACCGCGGTGCCAAACAGCGGCTCAGGGGGGTGAACAGCACCTCACACTGGAACACACTTGAGTTTAGGCCTCTAAAGCAAAATGTCAGTTCTTTCTGAAAATGTAGATCTCAATTTGAATGTTTGTAGAAATTGACAAATAAATGGCTTGAAAAAATAGTGACATTGTGCAGAATTCCCCCTACGCGGTGCTCAGTGACTTCATGAATGCGCTCCTGAGCAGAGTGTTGCCAGATCGCGGAGGGTAAAAAAAAAAAAAAAAAAGCGACTTCCCCTAAAAGACATGGTGGAGCTAAGAGAGGGGAACAAACTATGAAAGATAGTAGGCTATGGCTCCAACCCTCCAATCGTTGGGTGGAGGCTATTTGGAAGTGCGATTAGAGTCAGTAAAAATACGCGGACATGGCAACACAGTCTGAGCGCAACCCGTACGTCATATGAAGCCTGGAGTTCAAAAGATTGCGTAGCCTATGCTTTTAACTTATTTTATAATCAATTTATTTCCAATATAGTAAATACACATCCAAAAATGCCTCCACTCCATCATTTTCCCAAACAGTTTTTTATAACCCAGATAAGTTAACCAACCTGACACTTTCTCAAATTACTTCGAGCTGTAATTAAAATTCCCCTGTAAAGGCATTCAGTAATGCAATGCGCCCAATTTCTCTCTAGAGACAAAAAGCTGCCACCCACCGGAGACACACTCCTAATTACACCTGTTATAATTACCCGTCGAGGGGAGGGGCATAGACATGTTATAGTCTAGGTGTACTTGCTGATTGGTCCGTATTAAAAGAAAAGTGCGCTCCGATTTTTTGTGAATGCTATAATACATTGATTGTTAAAAGTTCATTATTTATTTATTTTTATTTACATATACAAATGAGCACCCTTTAAACTGCCACACACATTATTGAGTAGGGCAGCAAAATGTGGTTTGCATCCCTCCCCTCACCAAATGTAGTGATGGTACATTCCACCTGGCCTTACTCCCCATAAGGTACTGTAGTAGCTGTGGATGGGTTGCCCAGCAACACCATTTCCAGAGAACCAAGCATGCAGTAGGCTATGTGGTTGGATGGACATGAACTGTTCTGCATTAATCCTCCACATATATATTCATAGCAACTTAGTTAGGTCACGTAATATCTTACCCAGTCTACAATAGAGTTAACTTCATAACCATGTATAGAACATTTTGAAATTTAAAATCTTTAAACATGCTTCTCTCTGGCAACAGGCTATGATTCTGGAGAAGATGAGTGTGATCACACTCCTCTCTACATGGCCTAAACAAGGCTCTAGGCTCAGATTCATAGATGGCAGAGAAAGAGGGAGGTTCAGACCAGAATTTAGAGCAACAAAATTAGATCTAAAAATAAGAGTTTTTCCATTGTGGAGTGTTATTCCATTTGTCGACCTCTAGAGCTCGCTATTGCTCTTTCTTACAGCATGCTGAGGGAAAATGCTGTCCAAATGAGAACTAGTTGAACAAATGACAATTATAAGTCAAACTATGTTTTAAATAATAATAAGAAGAATTAGCCTATAGTTACTAGTTCATTTCCAAATATCAAAACATGAAATCAAATGGACAGGATTCTATATGAAACTTTTGTTATTTTAAGAAGTTGTCATTTGATCTTTAACCCAACAAAGCTGGAATTAACTAAAAGTGATTTATCTACTGTTCTGCTTCAAGGTCCCTCTAATATTTAACCCTGATGTGTGTTTAATCAAACAACATCCTGCAATGTAAGGTCATAAGACAGCATTTACAAAACCTTAAACTGTGTCTCAATTTATGCAAAACATCAGTTTTCAATGCACCAAATTTACATATTGTATAGATGTGTTTTTTAGACAGGTAGTTGTGTGTATATATATATATATATATAATTCACAGAAAGCTACTCAGAGATAAGTAATTCACTTCCCCTTTGTTGCCATGATGAACTTGATTCTCTGTATGGAGACCACATCATGGAGCATTGATGATGATCATTCCAATTACATCATTCCAATTTTTTATTAAAATAACAAATACATTCATTCTTATATGGATCCACTTTTATATTCAAACATGTATTTAAGAATATATCTATAGTACTGTGCAATAGTCTTAGGCACGCACATTAGCATTTTCACCAGAAAAAAAAAAAAGGTTTTAATGCAGTTATTTATATCTTGCTGTATCAGAAGGAAATATCATTTTAAATTTCTAAACATTTCTTTTTCAATTATTTGTAATAATCCAGAGAGATTTTTGTATGTACAAGGAGTCTGCCAACAGCCGATGTGATCCACAGGAAGATCTGATCTCAAGATCCAGAAAAAAGAGGACGATTCTGGACCCACACACTTTGGGGGCATCCAGAGACTATTTCTATTTTATTAATAGAAAGGGGACCCAACCTCATTCTTTCATTGGGTACAAAATTGCTAGCGGCACCCCTGCTAATCACCGACAGACTCAATGATGGTGAGATCAGATCTCTGTGTGGAGCATAGCCTACAGGCTGTTGTCTTGCCAGACTCCCTGTGCATAAAAAAATCTCACTGGATTATTACAATTGGCTTTATGCCCAGCTGCACTACTTCCTGAACTTCAGCCAGCTCCTTGTTTCCCGTCTGCCATTATTGGCCAAATTGATTAATTCAGGTGTGTCTGATTATTGTTGCCATGACTACTGAGGTCAAGCACACCTGAATTAATCAATTTGACCAATAATGGCAGACAGGAAACAAGGAGCTGGCTGAAGTTCAGGAAGTAGTGCAGCTGGGCATAAAGCCCATTAATAACATAAATGTTTGGAAATGTAAACTGATATTTCCTAGTGACACACTCAGATATAAATAACTTTAAAGACATTTTTTTCTGGTGAAAATACTAAGATAGCCTTTTTGACGTAAATGTTTGTAGATATAAGACGTAAATGTTTGGAAATATAAACTGATATTTCCTACTGACACACTCAGATATAAATTACTTTAAAGACATTTTTTTCTGGTGAAAATACTAACTCTCCTAAGGTATTTTCACAGTAGCTATGAAAACTACAAATCCCAGGCTGCTGTTGACGTCATTATTCCTCGACACTAGGCTACTTTCAGATGATGGCAGAGCGCGACAGCTTGAGCAAGATTTACAAAACACTTTAGGTTTTCTGTGCTTTAACATTGTAACCAGGCAACGTATCAAAGTAACGTTACTGGTAATGGAAGCGAGGCCGTAAACTATTCTATTCTAGCCCTCGGTTACATAGCTTAAGGCAGAAACCCAAACCATCTCTTTTGAGCTCTGCAATCACGTATGTAACATTACATCTTACAGTGAATTACTGCCGTGGATCAGAATAACCATGACTTTGAGCATGGACATCAGCGTTTCTTTTCTCAAGTGCGAACTCGCCTCCACTATCGACCATGCGGTACGAAGCGCAGTAGAATCAGTGTTGAAGGAAACAGCGCGAGTTGTTGGCATAAAGCTGGCCGCGGCTCGTAATGCTGCCGCAGAGTCGCACAGAGAGAACCAGAGCCTGCGCGAGAGACTGGAGATCTCCGAGAGCGAGCTGAAAGCGGTGCGCTACTACATGACTGCGGCCGAAAAGAACATCAAACAGTGTTTACTTCTCAACAGAACTCTGCCTGGGTCAAATATCGTGCACACAAACGCAGACGACGCACACTTTGTGTTTCCATCATGCGCGGCGGATGGAAGCCCCACGTCACAGGCGCAGAGCAAAGATTCCTCCCGCAAGACCTTCCGAAACTCACCGGGAAGAATTCACAATCCTAAAAATCTCCCTAGTGTTGGCCTCTGTCTCCCCACGGTACAGTCTGACTGGCCTCGTGAGTGTGTCAACCGCAGAAAGACACGAGGGTCTTCAGTAGGCAACAGTTCAGCTCTCAGGGGTGACCCCACGACCGCGCAAACTCTTCTGGAAAACAGTGCTGTTCTCTTCAAACCAGAAGATGACACAGAAGGCCCGTTTTTCATCACGAATGATGGCGAAAAAGGTTAATTGTTGTTATTATTATTTCCATTTACCAATAGACTCAAAAGGAATTTTTGCCCTCCAGAGTTTAGCTTCAACGCTGATCAAACAAACCTAAGCAAGCGAATCAAGGTCTTTGCTAGAAAAGCGTGTGTGTAGGTCTCTGGTGTAGGTGGGTTTGAGTTAAACTCCGCAGAAGAGTGGCCCTCCAGGACCAGATTTGTGGAACCCTGCCATAGACTGACACAAAGCTTGACATAGGAAATATAGCCAGAAATATCTGTTTGAAATGGAACTATTTATTTAGCCTTTCGACAAAAACATTGAATGTAGTGAGAATATGGAGCTAACAATTTCGTTCAGAGGCCCAAACTGAGCAAAACATTTGGTGCAGATGTTCTTGGTAAGGCCATAAAGATTCTCATAGCCTGTAATGTAAATCAACAAGACTTTTATAACAGTATAACATTGCTTGCATAACATGCCAGTTTTATGATAAGAGCTCTGTCATTTTAATTGTGAAGGACAAATCATATAATTCAAAACCATGATGGGTGATACATGTACAACAAATCGTGTCTCAAAAGCCTGTAGTAAAATGTATAGTTATACACATTTCTTTAAAAAAATATGATGTAAGATAACCAAGTAATCCTAAATTGCTTCAGTGCAGTCAGTGTATCTTGACATATTACTAACAATATAAAAGTTATAACATTTAGGCTACTTTACAGAAAAAAAATATTTTTAGAATTAGTCTAAAAGGCCTTTTACTTAATGAAGAAGTGTGAATTATCAATCAGAGGGCAGGCAGAGGCTTGTAATGTTGTGAGCAAGTTTTGGTCATGTTGATAATTTGGAGGGCTTAGAAAAATAATGTATCAAATGGCTGTCAGATTCTTTAGTCTGAGTGTAGTTTCATCCATATAAACGTGAGATTTTCTTTGTTTTGCAGACAACAGTTCTGCAGTAACAGACACTGAGAGGAGACACGAGGAGCCAGAAGTTTCAGGCCCCTCCGCAAACCCACCAGAGGAGCAGTCTGACATGACGAATTTTCACTTTGAAATAAGCACACCTGCTGGGAATGTTAATGAGCTGGAGCTGATACAGGTGATGGAGGACACTGATGATATCAAACAGGGCACCATTAAAATCGAAGACGATCCTGATTCACTCACATTAGAGCCTCCCTCATCAAATCCACCTGTAGTCTCTTCATCCAACTCCATGCAAGACTTACCACAAATCTCCTCGCCTCCAGTGGCGGAGAGCGACGGCGATGCTTTGATGGCCTTGGCGCCACCTGTGGGGAGTGACTCCAGGTTCAGCGGGACAGTCGAGAGCCCTGATAAAGTGCACCGCTGCAACATTTGTGGCCGGGGATTCAGACGTTTCTACTGCTTGAAAACACACCAGCGCATACACACGGGAGAGCGGCCGTATCCTTGCAGATACTGCGAGAAACGCTTCCGCCATTTGGACAGCTTACACAAACACCAGCGCATCCACACGGGAGAGAGACCATACCGCTGCGCCGAGTGCGGATGCTGCTTCAGAGAACTCGGTCAACTCAAAAAGCACAGACTCAAACACTCACCCACATTTGTTCCTGTGGCCAATCCCACCTTCCCTGTCCTCCCTGCTGGACCCTCCTATGTCTGGTCACATCTCAACACACAGCAGTCTTTGGATTCAGTCTAGGCTTGTGGTGGTATCAAAGCTGTTATTGCGGAAACTTGGTATACGGTATTATGGTGGTATTGAATTATGTTATAAAAACAGGTTGAAAAGATGAACAAACTTGTCCTCTTAATAATAACCTGAAGCATTTACATACGATGTACATTTTTATTGTGCATTTTTTAAATGAAACATGTTTCAAACCGATTAAAGTGCAAACGAACACAACTATAAAGAATCAGAGCATTTTTTTCAACCATTGACTGGATATCTTTTCTGTTTTAGTCCAGATTAAAATGTACAAGTGTAAACAAATGCTTAGTATTAAATAAATATTAAATGCTCAATGTTTATTTGAAAATGAAAATTAAGTATTTGTTGCTGATTGATTAATACCATAGTAAATACAAAAATGTGAACATTTAAAGGCTGTTTGATTTACTTTCCTTGAGTTCAGAAACAGCTTTGTGTGGGGCAACTTTGGGTTACCACTGTAATTCTTCTTTTCCAAGTGCCATATACTGTGAGATAGGGAATTTGCATTTTCATTCTGCCGGTTTGCCATTTTTGTTCAGACTCATGTGAAAATTGGACCAATTTATTATGCAAATGCATTCAGTGTATGCCACGCCAATTCGTATTTCCATTTTTGGCGTGCTATCAAGACGCATGATCGCCTTTCAGTGTGTTTATGAACGCCGTTGACTTAACGTTATATAAATATATGACTTACCTCAACCCTGTCCCTAAACCTAACCGTCACTGGGGTTAATGGCATTTATGACTGGAGATTTGACTGCGTGTACAGACACGCGGAATGACGCGGACGTTAATGGCGTAGACATACACGCATACGGATACACGAGGATAGCTCAAAATGCGTAGAGATAACACGAAAGTGGCGTGTATGTTTACGCAAAAGTCATGATGTCATGTTGCATAACCAGTTAATGGAAAATAAGCTAATGTGCATTCCAAAATTCTTAACAGTTCGAATAATGAGGTAGGCTATCTATAATTATTCACTTTATTTTGAAGTGTGCATGATAGCAATACCGTACTTGCATTACCCCGATGCCATTCTATCGAATAATGCCATGTCTAATTCAGTCTAAGGCCTATACTTATATTCTTATTTTTATAAGAATTATGGTGTTGTGCAAAACACTCTTCACATGAGTTCATTCAGTAACAGTTTGGTCCAGAACAAAATGTATGAACATTTTAACACATCAACATATAATTTATATCTCTATACAAATGTACAAAATACCTCATCAAACATGCAGCATAGCCATAACTTAGAAGTTGTTTTCATGCATAAGAACTATTTGATGTTACACTGCACAAAATTGAAATTGGTTCCAGATAAGAATAAACTTTTCAATAATGCATTTTCTGGTCTTGAGATTTCATTTTACTCACTCTCATGCAACAATGTGCATCCTTCATAAATCAGAACTGAAACTAACTCTTTACTTGATATAAATGTAGCAGTTCAACGATTAAATGCATCAGTTTAACATTTTGACCTAACAAATGAAGGCAGAAAGGAATACAATTAATAAATACATTTATAAATGTATTTAAAAAACATTGAAATGCCTACTATTTAAAGGCCTACTAAAGTGGTCATTTTTTTGTTTTTAATTTTAAAATTTAATACAACCTAAAATGAAGAAATGTGGTAGCCTACATTTATGGGGTTCCATTTGTGCCAGAAGTGAGTCGACTGCTATTTGTGCTTTGTACTACACATTTGTCCTTGTCAACAGTCATTGTCTAGTTGTTTGTAAAACTGGTATATGTTGATGTATGTTTTCTCTGTTTATGTCGATTTTATCTGTCGTTCTTACTGTATTGATCCTCCTTTTTCAGGAAAAATAGTATATGTTGATGTGTTTGTTCTGTATTTCGTACTTGAACTGTATGGGGTTCCATTTGTGCCGAAATTATGTCGACATGTTGTCTGTCTATGCTATGTGTCGTCTTCCATGTCTATGTGTCTGTTCACTGTCTATGTTCATGTTGTCTGTCTATGCTATGTGTCGTTTTCCGTGTCTATTTCTGTTCACTGTCGGTGTGATTGCCCACGACTCAACTTTTATCTTTGTGCACTCAACTTACTCCTGTCATCTGTCCTTGTCGTTTGACTGTGTTATCTTGACAACATGAACATACAGTGAACAACATGACAACATGAACATAGACAGTGAACAGACACATAAACACGGAAGACGACACATAGCATAGACAGACAACATGAACATAGACAGTGAACAGACACATAGACACGGAAGACGACACATAGCATAGACAGACAACATGAACATAGACAGTGAACAGACACATAGACACGGAAGACGACACATAGCATAGACAGACAACATGTCCACATAGACAGTGAACAGACACATAGACATAGAAGACGACACATAGCATAGACAGACAACATGTCGACATAATTTCGGCACAAATGGAACCCCATGCAGTTCAAGTACGGAATACAGAACAAACACATCAACATATGAAGAGTTCAGATGCAAAAGCCTCTAAATGCCATTTGAAATTTTCTTCTTTAATGATGATTTTTATCAAACTTGTATATTTAAGTTCAGTAATTTCACTTAATTGTTATTTAAGAAGAAAATTTCAAATGGCATTTAGAGGCTTTTGCATCTGAACTCTTCATATACTATTTTTCCTGAAAAAGGAGTATCAATACAGTAAGAACGACAGATTAAATCGACATAAACAGAGAAAACACACATCAACATTATACCAGTTTTACAAACAACTAGACAATGACTGTTGACAAGGACAAATGTGTAGTACAAAGCAGTCGACTCATTTTTGGCACAAATGGAACCCCATAATATTTGATTTCTGATTTAAAAAAAAAGATAGGTCCAAATTACGAGTCAAATTGTAAACAGCACATGGTTCTCTTATGTTCTACTCAAAATCGTCCCCCTCTTGTGATATTTCACCCGTCCTCTCTGTGGAGTCACATGGGCACTTTCTCTGTCCCGTGACTTTTTTCTTTTCTTTTTTTTTTTTAAATAAATAAAGAGTCAGCCAGGCGGCGCACAGTCCCGCCGTGCTGCCATACGAGAGTACGGTTTCTATTATCATCTTTTCATGGGCCGTTACGTAATAGATTTATGTTTTCATTAGGTCCCGCTGTCTGTTGTTCATTGTCAGGTCCACAGGGGTCTCACACCATCCGTCATGTCCCGGGGGTTTGATCACGAGATCTGAGAACTTTCTTTCTACCTGCGAATCTTTAAAGAAACGAAACCAACTCGACATGATGCTCTGAGAAACATTGGGATATCCCGCATCCACATTCTCAAAACGACTCGAGTAACCTTAGTTTGGTTTCCTTGTGGTTTTGTGTAGTTTCTTCTTAAAAGCGGAAGTAACCCGCCTTTAGATCGGCGTCGCCGCTGTTGTTTATAAACGACAGGTAGGTTGTTTGTTTCTTCACCACCCTACTGTACTCTACTTTACCTTTAATGTTGTGTCAGAAATGATAACCGTACACGCCCAGGCATCTGTGACTGCTTAAGGAGATGGAGGTCTCATTCTCCTAAATGCCGGATGCCTTTTCTGGAATGAATGTCTGCTGCTAGTTTATTTCAAACTAACGTTACTTGGATGTTTTTGTTTTATGGGAGCGGGGTATTATAGTCAGGTTGTTCCCTTTACCTTTATAGGACTTAACATTTAGTTTTTCAACCGCGTATTTCGGATTGTTTACATTGTCATGCACTTCCGCTACTAGAACGATACAACGTTTATTGTAAAGACACCTTAAGACTTTCAATGAGACATTCATTGTCTTGTAGTTTCAGGGTTCCCACTGTCATTGAAATCTAGGGCAAATTGAAAACTGATTCAGGCCTGAAAAAGACATGGATATTGACAAAATACTCATTAAAGTAAACTGTAAAAAAAAAAAAAAAAACATAAAGCCATTATAAGATATCCTCATCAAATTATCATGAACTTGACATTACCATGATTGCGAACATTTAAGCAACAAACAACAAAAATACACACTACCATTCAAAAGTTTGGGATTAGGGTTAAAATAACAGCTTTTTTTTGTTTGTTTGTATATATATATATATATATTTTAAAATGTAATTTTTATGGTATGTTTTTTCAGCTTCAGTACTCCAGTCTCTAATGTCACACGATGCTTCAGAAATCATTCTAATATGCTGATTTGCTGCTCAAGAAACATTTATAAATGTTGAAAACAGCGTAATATTTTTGAGAAATCATGGCCCATTTTTGTCTAGATTTTTTGATGAATTGAAAGATCAAAATAATAGTGTTTATTTCAAAGCCATTTTTTTCTTCAATGTCATTTTGAGCAATTTAGTGTGCCCTTGCAAAATAAAAATATTACTGACCCCAAGCTTTTGAACAGTAGTTTAGATTTAGCATATTTCAATAATAATAAAAACAGTCAAAGCAAAGCTCTTTTAATAGCTGACAAAAGTTTAAAAAAATGTATTTGTGTCATTTTTGGTTTGATTGTACTGAACAGGAAACGGTTTTATCTGTAGGTTCCTGTTTTTCAGACCATGGCAAACGAGCACTCGCCTCTTCTTGTTCACGGGGTGTACAGCATGATGGGAGATGCTGAAGATTCCAGGGGTGGATCAGCAGTGACAGGAGAGGGATCCCCCAAATCAAACCCCCGCAAACTCAACACCTTCTTTGGTGTCATGGTGCCCACCATCCTCTCCATGTTCAGTATCGTGCTCTTTCTTCGCACAGGTTAGCGTGACTTTGGAAGAGTATGGCAGGAGATTTTATAAAGCATTTTAATATGGTGATATATCACATTATAACTGCCCTCTGTGTGGCCCTGGGTGTGTTTTTTTTTTTTTTTGCATAAATAATTCTGATAAGTGTCTATGTTTCAGGTTTTGTTGTGGGCCAGGCCGGTCTTCTCCATGGTCTCCTCATGCTGTGTGTGGCCTACTTCATCATTTCATTGACAATCCTGTCGATATGTGCTATTTCAACTAATGGCGCTGTGGAAGGGGGCGGGGCCTACTGTATCCTTAACCAGTCTCTCTACTCTATAGAGTGCTATAGTTGCAGGGTGAATTCCAAATGCTGTTTTTTGAAGGGCAATAGTGCAACAATGTAGCCTGGGTTTCCCCATACTGCCTTGCCGCAGCGCGATTTTATTGAACCAAATTTTCCCCTGAAATAGGGAACCAATCACAGAACAGGGAGGGAGCACAGGCGCATTTGATAAACATTCGTAGCACCCAATAATACGGCTCTGGGCATTCGTAAACCACACCTCAAAGACGAGACAATGAACATGTGGTTTCCAGACCATGTCTCATTCTCAATGCTACGTGGTCTGGCGTTAGCCAGGCTACCAACAGTGGGTTATGGCATATTCTGGCAAACCATTTGCCAATCAGCAAAGCAAGCAGTGGTACACGCCATTTACCAGCAAGCGATGGGTAATTTGCAAAGCACAAGCTATTTTCTGTTTTCCTAGCACAATATCATAGAACGGCATAAAGTAAGAGGCTTGAGAGAAACATTTCAAAGTTAAAGTTCAGGCAAACAGGTATTAATAGACAAATTTTAGTCAAATATTGATTGTTTATAGCTGAATTAGTAGAACGCAAAATACATAACCGGTTTTATTTGTTTATAATACAGCAATCTTATTGACGTAGACAGTTGAGCATGTGCATTCTTTTATATGTAAGTCTGGCACGTGTTTATGAATGATCTCCTGTCAACGACGCTGTTTGACCACAGCCTAGACTACTACATAAATATTAAGTGACAACCATGATTCAGTAACGATCAATTGGATAATGTTTTGATGAACTTACGAATCAACTTAGATGAAGTTACTGTCAAAATAGATGCGTATAGCACTCAATTCACAACGTTTAAAAGCAGCTTTACAAAGAGTCATTTTGTAAGTTTTAATATTGAGCAGTTATTTACAAACGGTTTGCCAGAATATACCCTGACCACAGTGCCTGTCCCCATTTTTTAGCGGTTCTGGTTCTGGAAGTTCATTTTAAAATAGTTTTTGTTAAAGAGTTATAAGCCCTCAACCAATCCATCCAGCAATGAGGTGAATCACTACACTACAAAGGTACAAGACTGTGTACTTAATGGTTTTATTGAGGGTAACTACGATCTCATGAAGCATTGCGAACTACATAATCAAATTAAAATGATAGAGAGATAAAAAACTACTTTACAAATGTTGATTATATGTATTTAAAAAAAACAATATATTTTAAGTTTAAATTTTAAGAGACCATGGATTAACAACCTTGTAGCACACAGTAGGCCTGTCTTTAAAGGTTTATAAGCTATCGTTTAAAACCAATTTCCTTATGGAGAAAATTAATGTTATGTTTACTTCTGGAGCCCGACTGTTGCACTCTATTAGGTAACGGGACACCATTTGTAGGGGTTTTCCAAATGAAAGTGAACAACTGAATCCATTCACAAAGGGCCAGCCCTTCGATAACTTCAAGTTCATTAGCAAAGGTTACATGCTATGGTCACTTCAAGGAAGTTCATTTTATCATTTAGGGTCACTTGACACAGGGTTGATTCATAGTTTTTAAGCTAGATGAGAGGAAAGTTCAAGATAATGAATAAACCGAATCAATTAAAGGGTTGGTTCACCCAAAAGTGAAAATTCTCAGTCATTAATTACTCACTCTCACGTCTTTCCAAACCCGTAAGACTTTTGTTCTTCTTCGGAACACAATTGAAAAATTTTTTATGAAAACCACGAGATTTCCTAGCATACGAATATGAAATCAAATCATACGATCCCACTCCTCCTCCAAAACACATGAAAGCAGGCCAGAAGCGAGACGACTAGAGACAACCTTATTGGTTTACATCCATTGAGATTCGGATTACATCATGTGTCATTCACCTGTGAGAAAACTTTACAGTACAGAAAAAAGATGCGCTTGCTTGTATTCATAAGTATGTGATTGTCAAATGACTCCAATTCAGAAGTTGACCTGTTGACACAAAGGAACGAATGCACTGTATTTCAGCTTTATTCATATGCGATGTCAGGACATAGCGCAACACAGTCGAATCTCGATGAGTTATCTGCATAGGGCAAAGTCACCGCTACATTGAGCTGTACTGTCAAACATGAATATCCCTAAAACCAGGGTTAAGGGAAGGATAATGAAGAAATTACATTGTCTTTAATTGCTCCCTTTGCCAAGTGCATCCAAAATGGCTAAATTTTGACAAACAGGTGCCTTCCTCCCTCTAAAGTCTCCACTTCAAGGGCTTTGCCCCTCAGAGTGAGAAAGGGATATGGATGCTCCCTTCCGATTGGAATTTGTTGTTTGTGAGTGTTTGTATATTGTTGTTGTTGACATTTAACTCTTTAGTATTAGTCATGATCAGTCGTTCCCTGGGGCCAGAGTTTGGAGGTAGTATCGGCCTGATGTTTTACTTGGCGAAGGTATGTGCATGTGGCGTCTATGTACTCGGCCTGGTGGAGGCCATAGTGGATGTCTTCGGGAAGGATCCTGGTGAGCGCTGCATTGAAGCACACTGTACTAAGCAGTCTTTTAAAGCAAATGAAATCAGTTTTTACAGTGAAGCTTCTGTTTTCTTGTCTCTCCAGGCTCTGCTGTGTCACATGGGCTGCGTGTGTTGCCGCAGGGTTACTGGTACACTGTGTTGTACTCCTCTGTAGTGCTGTTGCTATGTCTGGTGGTGTGTCTGGTCGGTGCTCATATCTACGCCAAAGCCTCTTTTATCATTCTGCTGGTGGTGACGGTGTCACTGATCTCCATCATCATCAGCCCCCTCATAGTCAGTCCACAGCGCTTCAACATCACACACACATATGGCACCAACCACAGCGTCACTGTCAACCCCAGCTACACAGGCTTCAACGGCTCTACATTGAAGAACAACCTTGCACGTGAGTGAGATTATCATCAATGCAATAATGATACTGACTGTTATGGTGATTACAACTGATGCTCTTTAACAGTTATATTTCAAAATACCTCGAAGACAAATGTGACTGATCACAATTATGGAGTCCTGTCTGTTAGATAAAACATTTAGTGGAAAAAAAGGATTTTAAAGAAATGAATGCTTTCATTCAGCAAAGATATATATTCAGTTGATCAAATGTAATACTTGTAGGTTGTTTAAACTAAAGCATGTTTGATTAAAGTTTTTAATTAAGAGATATTTAATAAATAATATAAAATAAGATACAGTCGTGCTCAAAAGTTTGCATACACCTTGCAGAATCTGCAAAATGTTAATTATTTTAACAAAATACACAAATGCATGTTCTTTTATTTTTAGTACTCTCCTGAATATGCTATTTTAAGATGTTTACATATACTTAACAAGACTAAACAAAATTTGGCTTGGGTTGAAAATGTTTTTTGAGTCCCTTAAATGTCCTCCGTGTGAAAAGATCAGTCACTGTATGATTTTGGGTTCAAAAATGCAAAAGATGCTGGAAAACTGAAGGATTTTTCTGAATAACATTGGACAGTTTAACTGCTCAGGATAAACAACGGACTCAAGAACAACCATCACAAGAAAAAAAAGTCATGGATCATCCAGCGACACATTTAAGAATCAAGGGCATGTTAAACTTTTGAATGGGGTCATTTTTTTAAATTCAGTTATTTCTTTTGTCTTGTGGACTTTATGTAAACATATTTTTATGTATATCTATCATGCATTTTGTATGATCCCTATTATTTTGTTATAATAATTAACATTTAGCCGATTCTGCAAGGTGTATGTAAACTTTTGAGCATGACTGTAAGTACAGTAGGACCAAGACCAACAGCAGAAACATCCTTGACCTTATCCTTGACCTATGTACAAACATGTCAGCAAATTCTCCATAAATTTCCACGGTGTTGATATTATTGTAGTTAGGTGCTAGTACAGTTTTCCACTAGGTTGGGTTTCTCCATTCTGCCTTGCCACAGCGCGATTTTATTCGCGCTGCTAGGCAGTCTGGACACCATCAAAACAAATTTTCCCCTGAAATAAGGAACCAATCACAGAACGGGGAGGGAGCACAGGCACATATGATAGACATTCATAGCACCCAATAATACGGCTCTCTGGGCCTTCGTAAACCATGCCTCAAATACGAGAAAATTTACATGTGGTTTCCGGACCACGTCTCATTCTCAATGCTATGTGGTCTGGCGTTAGCCAGGCTAGTTTTCCACTAAAATCATAAAACCGTTCCAATAACAAATGCACAATAGTTTGCAGAAGCAAAGCTCTTTTCATTCATTTATATAATTACTGCACTGTCATTGATTCTGTTCATTTGTCTCCTCCTGTAGCACGCTACTCTCTGGACTACAGTACCAACACAGTGATGTCTTTCGCCACTGTATTTGCTGTGATGTTCACTAGCTGCACAGGCATCATGGCAGGAGCCAACATGTCTGGTACAAAACAAGAGACGCCCACATACACCATTCAATTTTTAAATACTTGGATTCTCTTTTTGGTTACTGAACATGGAACATGTCATTTGATTTGTCCTCTTCCTCAGGTGAGCTGAAGAACCCCAGTGAGTCAATACCTAAAGGGACCATCATAGCGGTGTCCTACACCTTCTCTGTCTACCTGCTTCTCTTCCTGCTCCTGAGCTCTACCTGCGACAGGTTAACGACACTCATAGGAAAACATTATGCGTTTACACAATGCTTTGTTTTTCCTCTCTCCTTTATTCCTCCTGTCGTTCTCTTGGTTTCTCTCTCTCAGGTCGTTGTTGACCAATGATTATGCAGTTTTCCAGCGTGTGAACATATGGCCTCCGTTGGTGACGATTGGGGTTTACTGCGCGTCTCTCTCAGCTGCTATGTGCTGCATGATAGGAGCTTCCCGAATCCTCCACGCTCTTGCTCTGGACCAGCTTTTTGGTTAGTGTGCATTTGAGGGTTTGGTCTTTTTAAGGGACAAATTTCAGACTGGAAACTGATACTGAGATGGTGATATATGGTATGGTTGTTCACAAGAACTGTTATCGGAAATTATTTGTAAGCAAATACTTGGAAAACGGTATACATGGTTCCTAAGAAATTAGAAATATTTTGATTAGTGAATATTTTTCAGTTCTGCTTCATTTGTAACATTTTCTAGGCTGTTATATGGTGTGAGAGGTCATATGTTCTGTGCAAGAAGATAAAAAGGACATTTTAACTGAAAGAATCATAACACATTCTCATTTCCTTCATTTTCTACTGAAATCGGTTTATTGATAGAATCAAAAAACAATCTATTCTTATTGAGAATTTATGAAAATTAAAAAAAAAAAATCCTGTCAAAACATTTAAAAATCATTCACAGGAACCAGAACAAATTTATTCAAAATATAATGTATGTACAAATAGGAAACACCAGTTCACTATTTTCAGATTGTTTGCATAAAAGAAAAAGAATAAGAATATATTGGTCTTATGTGTGGCTCATTTATCATGGCTCATATAACGCGTTTTAAATTCTTGTCTGATTTAATGTAACACAGTTTTTCCAAGACTCTTTACTAAATTACTATTTGATTATTAGAGCCAGACCGATATTATCGGGCGATATTAGGCATTTTCCAAACTATAGGTATCGGCAGTTATAATGGCCGATAAATGAATATTTCAAAAATAAAATAAAAACAGAGGAAACACGCTTGAACCATGTCACGAGTGTTGGAGTTGTATAGTTTGTCCACCAGAGGACACTCTACACCGTCCCTGTTCGCAACACTCATTGAGTTGGTCACGAGACATACATTGCTTGAATAACAATTAAAAGAACATCGCCATCAGTTCTCTTAACTCAAATAAGCATGACAAAATTTGTGACTATCATGTCCAGTTTTGCTGCTGTTAAATAAGCCAAGAGTGAAGCGGAATTAGCTAGTAATAATTAGGTTACGTTGTTGCAGTGTAGTTGACTGACTGTCCTTTTAACTTTTGACAATGTGTCTGAAGTATTTCCTTAATAGCGCGTGACAGTTATAGCAATGAGACGGATCATCTCTCCTTGGCCTGTTATATTGAAAATGTATGTTTTACAATTTGCAGTATGACATAATCCATTGCTAAATTATGGCTCGTCATAGACTAGCTAACCACAAAGCTAGCTAATGCCACTATCATCAGTCTGTTCTGTTGTGACAATAAAAGAAACAAGTTTCTTTTTAAAATGCATTATCATATTATTTTAGTTAAAACTCATAAATAACTACAAATAACTAATGTTAGGGAAATCTGTTAATGTTTTGTTGCACGTTTCTGAAATAAAAAAACTTTTTTTTAAAATATCGGCCGATATATCGGAATATCGGATTTTAAAACCAAAAAATATTTGTATCGGTATCGGCCTTCAAAATCCAATATCGGTCGGGCTCTATTGATTATGATTATACACTACTTGGTCTCAGTAAGATTTGTTTTTTTATGTTTTTGAAAGAAATATTTTATGCTCACCAATGCTGCACTTATTTGACCAATTTTATTTATTAATTAGTAAAATCTTGTGAAATGTATTACAACTGAAAATAGCTGTTTTTAATTGATTAAAATGAATTTATTTATATGATGGCACAGCTGAATTTTCAGCATCATTAAAAATATTTCATTCATGTACAGTTTTTCAGGATTTTATAACGAATAGAAAGTTCAAAAGAACAGCTTTTATTCAAAATATCAATTTTTGTAACAGTGTAAAAGTACTTATTCTGACTTTTGATACATTTAATGCATCTTTAAAAATAAAACTATCAATTTCCTGAAAAAATAAAATGACCCCAAACTTTTAAATGGTAGAGTAAACATATAAAATAATGTGTAACAGTTTAATTTCCTGGATATAGGAAATCAAATCGTCAACCACCCATTGACACAGTAACTTTAAGTTATAGGGGGTTGAGGGTTGAGTTTGAGGAGTTATGATATGATGGTGTAATAGTATCCTGGAGTGAGATGATAGTACTGCTCTGTTGGGGTGTGTCATGGGTTTGTTGATCTGTGCTGTGTGTGTGTGATCTGGTTTCAGGCCTGCCTCTGGCTCCGGCTGCAGTCACCTCCAGCTCTGGGAACCCATGGGTGTCTGTGCTGTACACCTGGGGCCTGGTGCAGGTACAGGGTTGCTGAGTGCACATGTCTTTGGATGCTATTTCTGTGACACGTAAAATATAAAGAGTAAGCCTGTTAAGATTTTGTGTATCTGTGTGTTGTAGTGTACGCTGTTTGCAGGACAGCTGAATGTGATTGCTGGTATCGTGACAGTATTTTACCTTTTGGCATATGCTGCGGTGGATTTGGCCTGTCTGGCTCTGGAATGGGCTTCCGCTCCAAACTTCAGGTGTGTGTGTGTGGGGGGGGGGGGTGTTTTTTTTTATAAGGTAATTGTGACTTTATATCTCAAAATGTGACTTCATATGTTATAATGTGACTATGTCTTACATCTGCAACTGTATTTCTTGTAATTGCAACTTCATGACTTTTTTTTTTCTCACAATGTAAGAATCTCTTCCTGTATTTTAACTTTTCTGATAACCTTTTTATTTATTTTTTTACCCTGAGTTGATATTTCAGTCTGCTTTTGATGATCATTCAAAGAATTTGTTTGTTTGTAAATGCACTAAAAAAATACAGTAAAAAAAGAAATATTATGTGTCAAGTTTAAAAGAAATTTTTATAGTATTTATTTCTTAAAATTGTAATAACCCCAAACTTTTGAACAGTACTACAAGTATTTTATCTCTACATTTTAATTCTTCTTTCTTTCCAGGCCCACATTTCAGTTTTTCTCTTGGCACACATGTTTGTTGGGTATTGTCAGCTGTGTGGTAATGATGTTCGTGATAAACCCAGTGTATTCCTCGGCCAGTATCGTCCTGCTGCTGCTCCTCCTGCTGATCCTGCACTACCGCTCTCCCACCAGCAGCTGGGGCTACATCAGCCAAGCACTAATCTTCCATCAGGTGCATACACGCGCACACAAAACACGTGTGAATGCACTAAACTGTAAATCCATAAGACAATCTTTCTGTGCTCTTTCAGGTGAGGAAGTACCTTCTGATGTTAGACTCCCGTAAGGATCATGTGAAGTTCTGGAGGCCTCAGGTCTTACTGATGGTTGCGAACCCACGCTCCTCCTCTCAGCTCATCTGCTTTGTCAACCAGCTGAAGAAAGGAGGGCTGTTTGTTCTTGGACATGTGCAGATCGGAGATCTTGGTAGGACAAAAGGGGTATTAGGTTCAGGGGACAACTCTAAGTTTCACGAGACCCATAGACCAGTTTCTACCCTTGCTAGTTACCACTAACTAACTTGCTAGTTTAAACTGCTTCCTCCGATTCTTAAAGAAAAAATCAGCGATCACGTATACCTGATGTTTTGGAATGCTGCTTTCTCCAAAAACTACTGTTTGTGCAGTAGCATAAACATTTCCTAAGTTTATGTAAATAGCGTCATTGTGGTTGTGTGGGTCTCTGGTCATGATGCTCAAATGAACAGAGCCATGTTTTGATAACATCACAGTCACAGGACTTTCAGGGAAGTCGGATACGCCAAAATACCTTAGGTTGTTTTGTTTCGGTTACATTTTTGCAGCTAATGTAAATGTTTTCATTGTAATCTGTTAATTTCAGTCAGTTTGACTGGTAACTCAGGCTCATCCACAAAATTGACTCGCCCTCATGATGTCTTTCCAAACCTGTATGACATCTTTCTTCTGCGGAGCATAGAAAAAGATATTTTGAAGAATGTATCTCAAAATATCTTCTTACTGACAAATATATCTATGATGACAGAATTCTCACTTTTGCCTGAATTATCCCTTTATTATACTAAACAGTCTTCCTCTCTTCCTCCTTTAAACTCATTTTACTTTATCACATGGTTGCACAAACATTGGAAAGGAACGTAATGTCTCTGAACTCTTTCTTGCAGACCTGTTGCCCTCTGACCCAGTGCAGCCGCAGTATAATTTCTGGTTGAGTCTGGTGGATAAGTTGGGTGTAAAGGCCTTTGTGGATCTGACTCTTTCTCCCTCCGTGAGACAGGGCACTCAACATCTGCTCCGCATCACTGGACTGGGTGAGACATTTCCTGATCAGGTTATCTTTTTGACTCGGAGCCAGAAAGCATCTGTAGATTAGATTCTAGATATTCATTGTTGCTGTACAAAGTGCAAGTGCCTAGCCAGTGAAATTCCAGTCATAGAGTCCTAAACAAGGTGTCAGCACATAGTTTCACTTAAAAAAAACAACAACAAATGTTTTGCAAACTAAAACATATAAAGTAAAAAAAAAAAACTACTGTTAGAGAACTTTAAATTTTTTCAAAGATAAATCATTCCTTTAAACATTTAATTCAAGTTTTGAGTGTGTTTTTGTTTTTTTTTTAAAGTCCGTAATCCGTGTGAAAGGCAAGTCAATGGCAAAATAAGGACAAGAAACAACTTCATCGACTTTTGTCCTCATGGGCAAACAAACACACTGCACAGTGTGACAGGCGTTGCCAGATTCACGTATAGTCGACTGGTGGTTCTTTTTTGTGAATCAAAAACATACAGCACACGCAGAGTAGTGAATTTTTGTGAGCCAGTTCTTTTTAGTGCATCAAAAACACACAAAACCAGCATAGATTGTTTCATAAACAAATGACTCCTATGAGCTCATCCATATTAATGATTCATAAAGATGCAGCACAAACAGTCTAAACTGATTTCACAGCAAATGATACTGGTGAGCTGGTTCTTTTTAGTGAATCAAAAACCCACACCACGACCAGTGTAGTCCATTTCAGAAACGAATGACTACTGTGAGCTGGTAAATCAAAAACTCCCAATTCTTTCAAAACAGTTTATATAAGTTTGAAACTTTGCTCTGTTATATAACATGACATGTAGAGAATCTTCAAATCAGAATCAACTAATTAAAAATGTATCAATACTTCTATGTATTCTCTTCTTTTCCAGGAGGTATGAAGCCTAATACCCTGGTATTGGGCTTCTATGACAACTGCTACCCAGAGGACTACTTCCTGCAGGACCCCGTCTTTTGCGAGGGTGATAGGGGTGAGGGGGATAATTTTGGGGTTGACCTCCCATCCTTACAGGCTCATTTTCCACTGGTACGTCATGCGGAGAGCCCTCGCACGCTGCAGCCCGAGGAGTACGTGAGCATCATCCTTGATGCCATAAAAATGGGCAAGAATGTTTGTTTAGCCAGGTACTTCTTCCAGCTACCTCCTGATAGCAAAGGTGTTACATGCATTAGGGGAAATGAAAGCGTGGACACCATCGACGTGTGGCCGACAAACCTACTGTCGCCTGACAGTGGCAGTTACGCAGACGTGTGCAGTCTTTTCCTGCTTCAGATGGCGTGCGTGTTAAACATGGCCAGCAGGTGGCGTCGTGCAAGGTTACGTATATTCGTCTGTGTGGAGTCCGAATCGGGAGACCAGGGCTGGCTGGCTAAAGAGGAGCAGTTTAGAGAGTTGCTGGGCAAGCTGAGGATTCGTGCTTCTATTAAGATTGTGGCGTGGGATAACGTGGCACGCATGTTTAGAGCGCAAAGCTCAGAGAGGCAAAAAGTGTCTGAAGACTTCCTGTGTGCTGTGAATGCTCTACTGAAGGAACACAGCTCTCCAGCAGCGGTGCGCTTCCTGTACTTGCCCCACCCTCCCCCCAGTTCGGACTCGGAGCTGTCACAGCAGTACCTGTCGCAGCTGGACGCATTGACGCGAGACCTGGGCCCAGCTCTCTTGATTCATGGGGTCACACCAGTCACATGTACTGAGCTCTGAGAAACAATAACCAAAGCGTGTTTGTGTGATAGAGAGGAAAATCTGAAATGTTAGTGAGCGGAATACAAGTGCTCCTTAATTGGTGGGTGATTTTGAAGACCATTATAAATGGGTGGAGTTTGTTCTCTTGGGAAATAAGTTATTTAAAGGTGGATGG
The DNA here is from genome assembly GCF_988280905.1 of Pimephales promelas. Taxonomy (NCBI): domain Eukaryota; kingdom Metazoa; phylum Chordata; class Actinopteri; order Cypriniformes; family Leuciscidae; genus Pimephales; species Pimephales promelas. Next base: position 28,542,768 of record NC_142772.1, read on the forward strand.
ATGGAGTGTGTGTTATCAGTGAAAACGGCTTGTGTTTATGGGTGTATACTGCCAAATCATGTTGCAGAGTGCAGTAATTGTTGCATTCTTCCTGCGTCTCCGTTTGATCTCATCAACAGAAAGTTTAGTGTTTTCGTGGAAAGGGATTGTGTGCATATGCATTTAAATGGCTAATGCTCATTCAAGAGTCAGACAGTAAGTGTAAATATTTAAACAGATCACATGATCCATGTGTTTGTGCAAGACACTGGATGGAAAAAATAACATTGACTTTAATTAGGATGGAAAGAAAGCGTTTGTTTAAATGGGTTATGGTTATTGTTGACACTGTAATAGGCCAAAGTGAGCCTGTTCACTCAATTTTTTTTTTTATTATTGTGATTGTACAGTTGGATCAATTTGTTAATCATTTCTGCCTTTTCTTAGTATGAAACAAACCCTCTGAACCCATTTTGACCCAGTTAGAGCTTGCAGGCCAATGAGGAGTCCTCACGCCACGGGTTTAGGTCATGTTTGGTGTGGTGGCAGAAATGCTGTTCTCAGCTTTCCAATTAGAGTTCTTATTCATGGTGTATTTACTGGATAATCATATAGACTGGCATGCTATGTTATTTATTATTATTGCATTCTTGTATGAGAAAGCAGGGAGAAAGAGTGAAAGTGTTTTCATGTGAACCTGTTCTCGTTCGTAGGTTTGGATTTCATATTGTGGGGCTCATGGAATTCCCCTGACCATTTGCATAACCTTTTTGTGTTACCTTTAGCACCATTTTGTGCGTTTCTTGCCGTTTTTACAGTTAAAATGCTTTTTGCACTCATGAATGTTTTGACTGGCTGAAGGGAGAGGTGAGTGAATGGCTTCCGATTGGTCAGAGCTGATGATGATGTTTGTGTTGAGTCTGTGCTGGTCTTTGGGAACTGAAAAGGGACACTGGCTATAAATAATACTTGAATATTTTGCATATTTGCGCGTGTGTTAGTTTGTTATCATTAACAAAAAACAATGCAGAAGCCCAAGAATATCAGGCCTTTATCATAGCTGTACAACAATTGAGGTCTTATGCTAAATAAGTAATTCCATTCTGTAAACATGATTATATAAAAAATGTTTTTTATGGTGCTTCGAGTATGTAAAAAATGCGTTACACAATCCAGTTTACATATAATATTTAGAAATCAGAAATTAAGGCACATCATTAACATTAATATACTTTCAAAAATACATTCATACAATCACAGTATACAATCATGATCTTTGGTTGACAATTTTAGCTCAACAGGAAGTTCAGTTAGGATGTAGCACAATTACCCAGAACTGTACAGTGTATGCAATAGCTTAATCATGCGGCTGAATGTAGTGTTTGTAAACCGAAGACTAAATGATTAAAAGAAACATTTCAGTCATCTTTTCCCTTCATTGACTCTTTCTTTATGCTGAAATTATAATTCTATTCCATCCTAGAGTGTGTTCATGTCACATTATGGAAAAGCAATACATACATGAAGTATTTAAATAGCCTACTACAGTATAAACTAGCTATTATGAAGTAGTTAATGTGTTCCAGTCCTGTCCAATTGCTCTTTTCTTATTTCAAAATTTAGAACACAGAAAAAGAAACAACAGCAGCAAGGAAGTAGGCCTATTATAGAAAAAAAGTTTTACACTTTAAAATTTTAAAATAGTCATAAGCCAAGAACAAAGCCAATCAGCTATGAGGTGAATCTGCATATTTTGATTTAAAGCAAAAAAAAAAAAGTTTTTCAGAATCAAAAAAAAAGACAAAAGGTACAAGACTGTACTCAACGGTTTTAGTGAGGGGAAAGAACTACAATCCCATGAAGCATTGCAAACTGCGTAATGGAATTAAAAATGAAGAAATATAAATTTTACATTTATTGCAAAATATGCATATGTACACAAATTTTTGTATTTTGAGAGCATATAGAGATTGCAGTGCTTCATGGAAGTGGGCGGAGCTTGAGAGCTAATTTGGAGCGTTTTGCTTTGTTCGTCTTTGGTGTTATTTTCTGTACAGCATTATGGCTAATGTAGTTTTTCACCTGGAATTCTGCTGTTAAACATGATTATTTACAACCTATACAACCTTGTAGCTCACAGTAAATGTGTTTAAAGGTGTAAAAATTCAGCTTTGAAGAATTTAAAACATTTAAATTACATTTAAAACAATTTTTCAAATAGAAAAGTTATAATAAATTGTAATATTTCACAATCTTACTGTTTTACTGTATTTTTTATCAAATAATGACAGCCGTAGTAAGCCTACCGGTAAGTGACCTTTTTTTTTTTTTTTTTTTTATTACCCAGCTAAGTGTAAATGCCATTGAACTCTGTAAAAAGGGCCCACAGTTTGATACTGCTGATTCAGTTTCCTATACAAACAAACATTGGAATTAACTGTACATAGACCTTAGACCTGCCAAGTTCCAACTTAACAGAAAAAGTATACGCGGGTGTATTTGTCACTGTTGTTACACTGCATCTGATTACCTGTCACTGCAGTAGAAACAGTTTGTTTATAGTTATTAATATCATTAGGCATATGTTTGTGTGTTAAGTACATCTCTGTGGTCCACAGGTTTGTCAGTCCTGTTTGTTGTTTGTCTGTGCCATCCTCTCCTTTAATTTCGGTTCAATCTTACGAGCGAATTTTGCCATGAGTTTTACACAAAAGGACGTGAGACGCAGCCAGCCCGGGAAAAAAATGGACAGAGCAATGTGCTGAAACAACAAATGATGGTAAGTTACCTTTCTATAACATATTCAGATGTTTCTATAAATCCTTCAGATGATTTTTTAAATAAAATAAAAATGTCTACATTATCTCACAACCCTGTATCTTTATGTAGTACAAACTGTGCATTGAGGGGGATAAAAAATTGGTATAAAATCTGCATTCCCACACTGTACACACTGATTTGTGTGTGGTGCTTACCTGCAGTGCATGAGTTAAACATCCACTTGTGTACGTTGTGTAACCTACAGTGTTCAGAGCATCTCTAGCAAAAGAAGCAGCACTTTTTACCAGTGGATTCACCGGCACGTTATGAGTCATATTTGTGGAGACTATAAACGGGGCTACACACTAGACATAGGAAGAGAAATAACATCAATGTTTGGCAAACAGTGTTTATACAAGATATTTCCTAGCACTGGACTTACTTGAACCGTGATTCCTCTTGACCTGTATTCTGCATGCAGACTGCGAGAGAAATATGTAACAAATATCTGGGTGTAAGAGAAGAGCCAAGCACACTTTAGTCACTTTGTTTGTGCAAGGTTGTATGTTATTCAAATATAGAGGCATGTGAAATGTGGTTTGTTTGTGTGTAACAACGTTGTACCTTAGTGGCAGAATACACCGACACCATTGGCTGAGGCTGAGAGGCAGCCTCTGATGATATGTTTATAATGAGGCCTTTTCCCCTGAGAGTAAACACAAGCCTTCAGTTAAAGCATAAACACAGTTTTAATAATTGAACAGACAAGATCAGAGCTGCGGGTTTACCTTTCAACCATGCCTGGCAAAATGAGTCTGCACATCTACAAAAACATTATTAACACTTTACATACAGAGATGTTATGAGGACCATTCTATTATTTACAGTTTATTTACAGTTTTAAATAAAAATCAAACATTTTAAATATAAAATATATTTCATACAGATATTCTTACCTGAGTGACAGACAGCATGTTGCAGTTTATCACCTGTGTGATTCTCTGGAAACAGAAGAAAATACTTTATATTGTAGACTCTCTCGTGCAATGGCTTCAGATTACAATAAAGTCAAGCTGTGTGGTGTAGGAAAGGTGTTTCAGACCTGGTCTGGATTAGGAACATCCAGAAAATTTGCCAGAACCCCAATATAGTTCATACCTACATTGTTTACTATAGGGAGAAGAGAAGAAATCGTCAACTATTTATTGATTTGTACGATATTATCCTACTTGTTGATAGCATGGAAGAAAAAAAATGGACATTACAACATAGAAAATAAGCTAGATGACTTTATAGAGATAAATACATTATTACATTATTGCTAATATTTACCCATAAAAAAGTCCTATATGCCATTTGCCCCAGCGAGTTACACTGAAATAATGAGGCAGAGGTAAATACCATTGAGGGGGGGAGAGTCACGTGTCAATGCATTCCCTCTATAGCTGACAAAGTAACGCACCTCGAACAGACCTCGAACCTTTTTGTATGTTTTATCTCTATGTTGTTGGTTATTTAACTTTTATGTCATGGATCCGATTCATCAGAAGTAAAGGATGACACTGGAGTGGATTTTCAAACCTCGCCCGTCCCACTCCCACGAAAAAACATCCAATCCCATCCCAATCCCGTAATAATGACTCCTATTCCCTCCCACTCCCGTCACCGTGTTGTTTTTTTAGACCGGAATCTGTCGCTCGCTTTCCCTCTCTGCCAAGGCGCTTGAAGCTCAAGCCATTTCTCAATACCAAGTAAGCAAACTTCGGACTTGCGTCCTTGGTAGTTCGGACTTGCAAGCTCGACTCGGGAGAACGAACTCCCGAGGACGACAGTGCAAGTCCGGTTCTTCTGCAAATTGAACAGCGTTCTTGATCACGTCACTCAGCTCACTCTGGCTAGGCTACTCCGGTTATCTCTTTATGTAGGCTATATTTTAGGCAACAATAAAACGAGATATGCAACAACTCTGCCTCTTTTCGTCAACAATAAAACGAAATACTAGGCTATATAAATGACCAATGGGGGAATGGGGGAATGACCAAACACAGAAAAAGAGTAATTGACATTTATTTTAAATTTCCAATTTTATTTGTAGAACTTATCACATTGCTAAAAGTTTGTATATATATATACGTTTAATATAAAACCACAGTGCCTTCTAGCTCACATTTAGCAAAAATATTGTTTAAAAAATGGTCATGATAAACTAAATAAAAAAATGTTTTGGACCCAGAAAAGAAAAATATTTAAGCCATGTCGATAAGGCTTGTCATCATTTGATCATTATCTTACCCAGAATTCCGATCTCCAGCCCCACTAGCTGTTGTGCGATAACTGGGTAGATGGAATGGCCATCTGTAAAGTCTGTCTGAATCACATGTGTCTGTCGATTGTACTGAGACTCTGGAACAAACGTACAAAAAAGTACAAAGCTGATCTAAGCTCTTTTACTCTTTAAAAATAATACATAGTTTTCCCACAAAAAACTAGTCTGGCTAAAAGAATAAGCAGATTAAATATAAATACATTATTTTGGCAATATACATGCAAATATGGTTCACGTCAAATTCCAGCCTGTGGAAATGTGGTCAAATATTTCTCTGTTCTGATGACAGATTTTCCTTCTTTGAGAAGCTTTTTTTTCTCTTCACTTCCACTTTGTAACTCACCTATTTCTTTGGCAACGCTACGAAGCTTTTCTTCTGAGCGACTGATCAGAACAATGTTTAATCCTCGTTTGGCAAGCTAAGATACAAATACATAACAGAAACATTATATATGTGCACTGCATGTATATAGAGGTAGAGGTGAATTAGTAGGTGGCTAATTTTAAAATTAGCCATTGTGGAAGTCAATCACAGGAGTCTTTCACTGTTCTGATAAGATACGGAAGAGTGCAAACGCATTGAATGATGGACATCCTCTCATTAATCAGACTACTTTCCTCTTCCTTGACTTGACGGATTTTAATCTGTTAAAATACTTGACCACATACATGCGGTTTTGGAAAGCGAAAATTACTAGTGCATCTGGATCCTCTACAAAATCAGACTTCAAAGACTGGGGTGCGTTTCCTGAAAGCATCGTTAGCCAACTATGGTCGCAATTTCCATTGAACTCCATTGGTAACGACGGAACTTGCGACCATATTTGGCGAACGATGCTTTCGGGAAACGCACCCCTGGTTTGTTATGGCAGTTCGCCTATAAAGTGAAACACTGCACTAAAATTGCATTTTAGTGACAATTATAGAGCAAACATGACTTTAAGTTATGGCTAAGGGTGTTTTAAGTCACCAAATGCAGTCAAATATTGCATGTAACTTTAAGAAACCCTAACTATGCATCTCAGATTAATAGTTAATTACAAACTTAAAAGATTAGTTGATTTAGTAGGGTTGGGCCGATGGACGATATCGCTTTTATTTTGAAATATTTACAAACTTGCTTACCATCTCATCCACTATATTCTATTCCGATTCTCAAATATGTGTAACTGGGTTTATTTTGCCGTTTAAAAAAAACTTTATAAATGATCTTGATCTGTAACGTGAGATGGGCCGCAGTTCAGAGATTTCTGTCTGTTGGATTTATTACAGCGCATGAATTCATCAGTTTCTCCCAATCCACTTAAGTGGCCGGTGAACTGGGAGAAAAATAGAGTTGACTTTTTAGTTATTTACACTGTCTCTCTGATATCATTAAAAACCGTCATCAAATATATTTGAATGGGATGTTATTGCTGCTTCCAGACGCCATTGTGTATTTTACAAACTATAAATATTGTTTTGCTATTAATTATATGTATTTAAATGTCTGAAACCTAAAATAAACATTATTAAAAACACTGAACAGTTGTGATCTAGCCTATGACAAAAGCGATGAGCGCGAAAGTTTGCAGTTTGAATCTGGCAGATATGTCATGTCACTGTACATTCACTCTTCTGTACGTTCACACCGCTGCTCATGTCGTGAAAGAAGCTCTAACCGCCTTGTCAAGGACGCTTGTCAAAAAGTATGGGGAAGATTGTTGATGCGTTGAACGCTCTGGCATCGGAGGGGGAATAGAAGTGTCACAATATGAAATGTAATAAACAGAAAAAATAAGCAATACCTTCATAATGACAGCAATTTTATAACCATTTTGGTCACATTTGGTCGGGGAAAAAGTTAGCTATTATTATTATTTGCATTAGGCCATAAATGCAATTGGTCAAATCGGTGTCACCGTGAACAAATGAATTGCATTTCCGCTTTAAAACGAGCGTTTGTAAATATTTCAAATTAAAGTTGCGCTCATGCGGTCCCTATATGCTGATTTCACGCAGCCACCATTTTGAATAGAGAGCCAAAGTTACGACGTCACTCTGTAGGCCAAAACGCGGAAGTGAGTTAGCATTTTAGCACTACCGCAGAACTTGCCGCTGAACCGCGTCATAGCTCATTACCATAAAGTTTAGCTTTTTTCAACTTTCTGATTGACGCTCAAAACGCGACTTCCAGCAGCTTTGGAAGCCCAAGTCAGCGGCGGTGTGAACGTACAGTTAGTGCTCACCCAGCAAACACAGAATGTTTCCCTAACGTTCCCGAATGGTCCTATGAGGTTATTTTTCTGGGAACCAAACAAGAACGTTATAGGAACGTTCCATGTAGGTTATTTTTAGGTTCCATTTTTATAACGTAAGGAGAATGTTCCGGGAACGTTCCCTTAACCTCAAGGGAAAGTTCAAGGAACGTTCTAGGAACCAAAAACTAACGTTCCCAGAACCTAGATTTGTTTGCTGGGCAGCTGCTGCTAAGCGTGCAAAAATCGAAATTGCTGATGAGGAAAATATCTTGTGGAAAATAAGAATATTATGAAAAAATCGCTTCCTCCCAAATTCCCCAAATCACCCAACCCTAATCTTTAGTGAATGTTTTAGTATAAAAACAGGTGCTATTACACTCCCATGTAATTAATGTTTTCAAAAAACTGTTATTTACTGACCTCTTCAGCATATGCTCGACCAATCCCTGATGTCGCTCCAGTTACAACTGTGGAAGATGGGAAAGTTTTGTGAAATTTGCCAATTTGAAACATCGCACCCTTTTGGTCTTCTACTGTCAATTATCCTTAGATCACCCACATTTAACCATTATCATTGTTTTTCAATAGTATCAGATGTTTAAAGGTGTTTAATTATGCCTAGACACATTTTAAGTAATTTTAAGTAAATAAGAAAAAGACATGGCAATGATGAGTTTCTGGCTGTGCTGATGCCCTGAGCAGAATGAGTACTGAAATGTTCAACGAATGCAAATGTACACCCCTGCAGAAAAACATTGCTAAGCAGGTCACAAGCACATGTTGCATTTTTGACACTATGTTGGTGTGACGCCCCTTCATGCTGTTTAACCGCAAACATCTGTCCTGCTCCAGCAAGACCCTGCTGCCTCACTTGCCTGCCAGACTCCCTATGGTCCACCAGCTCATCAGAACGGTTTTGCTGGATAAATGGTCCACCAGCTGAACCAGCAGAAAACATGTGCTGAGCGGTACAAACCGGCATGGACCAGCACAAAATTCATGTTGCTAACAGATTTTTTAGGTAATCAGTTTTTTTAGTCTAACAGTCTAAAGTTAGTTTAGGCAGCTTATAGACAAGTCATTTCCCTGACTGATTTAAAATGTTCAAAAATGTCACAAATTTAGTTAAAAAACTTCACAAATGCAGTGGTGAATTCTTCGTGACTTTATGGCAATCCATTTAAATGTGTATTTCTTAACACTAAGTACGTTTTAATTATTAGTAGCTATGTAATGTCATAGTAATTCATATATTTTCCAGTTTTACTTATTTCAAAAGTAGTGAATTAAATTGTCATCAATTCAGTTGGACACTTGTAGATATTCATAAAAAGAAAAGATATGCCTAATGCATGCTAGGAGTAGGCTAACAATTTAGAAATATATTATAGGCTAGTGTATAAATATTGTATCTAATAAATAGAAACAAAAGTACCTAAATGTGTTATTTGTACTGAACATTTGGTATAGCTATTGTGACGCTAAAATAGATTTGTGAAGGGAATAAATGTTACAACCGCTTGCCAAAGCGGGATTATACGTAGCTATTATTAGTTGTAATTATTCCTTCCAATGTATTGCATCAACGAAACAACGCATTTTGTATAATTACAGAATGAGAAAGGAACCCACTCCGCAGCTGAGGAACGACTTACCAGCCCACTGGCCATATGTCCTCAAGTCCGTTTGCCAGATCTCAGAGATCATGTACGCCTTGAATCCGTGCCAACACAGCCAAGACCACCTCAGCAGGAAATATACAACTGTAAGGAAACCAATGCAACACAACACCATTGAAGAACAGCTGCTCTCTGAAATGTCTCCCATCTTACTTCTTTACAACTACGCGTTTGTGTCACACTTATACACTAAATATATGGTCCAGAGTTAAGGGTTGGGGAACTCACACTTACACATATGGATGCTCCTCCCATTTGCGCTTGAGGTCTAGCCGTCATTGGTTGGCAGTGGCCAGGCTTATAGGACATTCATTGTGTCAATGAAATGGAACAGCAGATCCTCGAAAATGTAAACGCCTCCAAACAAACGCATGTAGCTCGTGTTAAAAGGTGATATGTCCATGCTACTCTGTCTTCACATATCCAATTATGTTGATCCTCTTGAATAAGTGCTATGTTTGCAATATGAATCGATAAATGAATGTCATGTGTTGGGTTCGACCTGCCATCCTATCCCGTCTGAATGACAAACTGTTTGAACAATTTATTATTGAAATTTCTGAATTCGTTGCCACAACTACCGTTGTCGGGATGTAGGACTAGGAGTACGTATGAAATACTAGAAATATTCTTATAGGCCTATAGGCTAACCTTAGGAGGACGTACTGACGACGTTGTGAGTTGGTAATATGAAATTATGAGCATGCGACGTTGTAATCAGTTACATTGTCAATTAGTAAAGTCATGATGTGTCCTAAAGTAGAATACAGCTGTTACGTGGTGGGTATATAGGCTAGTTCATCTTAGCCATCACAGAACGTAGGCCTATTGCATTTTAAAATTAATCAATTATTCCAAACTTTTCACCGCATTGGTTTGTGCCACAACAGGTAAATGTAGGCTACTGAGAACGATGCTATCACTTTTCCCTGTCACATTAAGAGGGAATGCGCGTTACGTCACCGTCGGCCGGGGCGTGCCTGCAGTTACTCACAGTGAGTGGCAAAAAGACTGAGCGGCTGTATATGTGTTCAGCGTGAATACCGCGAAAAACAAACACAACACACACAAATAAAGTGGGAAAGAGCTTTGCGATTGACTGTAGGCCTACAACTAGATTTGACAAAACATCGGAGGTATATTTTTACAGACTGCTATGGAAAGAGGAGCAAATGGATCGTGCAATTCACAGAAACAACTGGACTCCAGTCAGCCAAAGGTGGAGTTATCATTTTGTGTCAATATGCTGAATTTAGCTGTAAAACCATACCCGTATATTTTGTATTGTTATATACATTAACAGCTCATCAATTAAATATTTATCATTGCATATTCTGCATTATTGGATGTTTTTTTTAATAAACACTGACCAAAAAACGTTTTAGAGCTGGACGATATGATATATAACACTGATATAAGTGATCACCCGGATTTAGACCTACCTATATTATATTTATATAAAGCGTTCACATGCAAATTTGCTTTATGTTTAGGTCTTGATTTTATTTCCCCGGTGTCGAAATCAGGCAATAATTGTCAGGCAACACGATTCCTGGTTGCATGTCAATATCCATGGATCACTGGATCTTTGGTAAGTTGTAAGGAACACTATATTGAGTCCAACATTTAGTTTAAATTGATAAAATTGTTCGATTTAGTCGCATTTCCGCAGTTGTCCCCTATTGAATCCAGTCACGCAGCAGATCTTTTGCCACTCGGTCAGGCTGAGGGGGGTTGTCACGCGGGAAAGTCACGTGTCAATGCATTCCCTCTATAGCTGACAAAGTAACGCACCTCGAACAGACCTCGAACCTTTTTGTATGTTTTATCTCTATGTTGTTGGTTATTTAACTTTCATGTCATGGATCCGATTCATCAGAAGTAGAGGATGACACTGGAGTGGATTTTCAAACCTCGCCCGTCCCACTCCCACGAAAAAACATCCAATCCCATCCCAATCCCGTAAGAATGACTCCTATTCCCTCCCACTCCCGTGTTGTTTTTTTAGACCGGAATCTGTCGCTCGCTTTCCCTCTCTGCCTTGTGTGCGTGTCCGCGGCTCCGCGCGCAAGGCGCTTGAAGCTCAAGCCATTTCTCAATACCAAGTAAGCAAACTTCGGACTTGCAAGCTCGACTCGGGAGAACGAACTCCCGAGGACGACAGTGCAAGTCCGGTTCTTCTGCAAATTGAACAGCGTTCTTGATCACGTCACTCAGCTCACTCTGGCTAGGCTACTCCGGTTATCTCTTTATGTAGGCTATATTTTAGGCAACAATAAAACGAGATATGCAACAACTCTGCCTCTTTACGAAATACTATATAAAACACCACTCTGCCTCTTTTCATTAAAAAAAACCTTAAACATTTTAATGTCCATGTGGTGCAGGCAACACATTGATTCTGTTCACTGCATATTTATAACAAAATGAACATAACATTTTTGTTTTCATTTTAAAAATATGAAACATTATTGATTTTTATTGACATTTAACAAACAGAGACAGCAGGGTGTCATTTTATTTTGAAAAAAGTAGCCTATAAGCAGGCGTGTGTGTGATAAATAATTGCTTAACACTGCACTTGATTCTTTTGATTTCAATGTTTATTACTACAGGAGTAGAGAAAGACAATAATAATCTTATATCACCCTGTTGCTACTGATGGTTCGACTTTGTTGTCCTCATGGCAAAGAATGGGCTCTTCAAAGTGGTATCCGTCGGTATTTAATTCACTTTTACTTTACAAAAAGCAGAAACCGAGATATAACATGACCAAAACACGCCAAAGCATGGTGAAATAACGGAAAAAGTCATAAAGGAGGATAATTCCACTTAACACACACATACTGTCAAGAACAGGGCAGGATCATTCAAACCAAGTTTTAAAACTCCTAGACTACAGTAATCTTTTTCCCCTTAGGCCTATATTTAAATTATATTATATTATTCAAATATGAAATTAAACAACTTTGAAAATGTCTATTAATTTGTCCATTTAAAAGTGATTTATATACATTTTTATGTTTGAATTATTAAATTGATATATTCTTCGTTTTTATTTTTAAGTGGCACTCCTGATCCTCCATAGTTCTGAACTTTACACTGTTTCTAAAATATTCTAACTGATCCCCCAGCGTGAGTTTTTCTAGGTGACTGTTATTTAGAACCTGTCACTTTAATGTTTCCATGGGGATGCCTCATTGCTTGTGCAACCACAACACAGCGCTGAATGAATGATGATCTGCTTTTATTTTTCCTTTTTTACACAAAATATTCACAAATGTATTAGCTATAACATGAAACACTGATATTCCAATTGTTAAATATGTGCAAGTGAGTGTTTTGATGTTTAAACCCCTTTAAGTTAGTTGAGTATGTGCGATGGGCGGCAACATGGTATTTTACAACACGTCAATTCCTCAACTTCTCACGAAATACATGAAAGTAAGTGGCAGGTGAACTGGGAGAAGAATAGAGTAAAATGTAAAGCTACTTACACAATGTCTATCTGATATGAAAACGTGTCTTATTGTAACGTAACGTTAATGGAAAGGATTATTATTGCCGCTTAGACATCAGTATGTATTTTACAAACTCAAAATAATTTTTTGTTAGTACTAATGTGTATTTTAATGTCTGAAACCTAAAATAAACAGTATGCGGTTAACACAGAACAGTTGTGATACATGACAGCAGCACTGAGCGCTGTCTGTCTCTGGCTCAGCGCCAGCCATAGACAGTATAAGAAGTGGACAGAGCCATCTCATTGATTGTAACTACATTGAGACAAGTGAAGCTAATTTTTTTTGTTTTATTTTATTTTTTTAAATTTAGCAATTCCGTTCTTGACGCGCAGACTCAAACCGACTCAAACAGAGCTTGACGACGTACATGTGACGTGAGCAATCCGTCTGTCTTCTAGTGGCTGTGGCATGAGAAATCTGAATCATTCCCTTCCGAAACTTGCAGAGGTGGAGAGTGTGAGTCGGAGCTGTCCATGAGCTAGGAGCAGGAGAAACTTAGGTATTCTGATTAATTATTTTCTCATTTTGCCTCCACGTTTCCCCGATTGCCCGCCAGCTTCTCCTCCTGTCCATACAGTAATCTCTCTACTGTGCGACAGAGAGTCGCTTGGTTATGACGCAATCGTTAGCCTACTTTTACAAAAAACTGCTTCTACGGGGCCATAACAAAAGCTACAAGGTAATGGAGCATTGTATACATTGTCATGTTACTTTAGAAATAAATAATGGACAAATGGGGTCTTCAAACGCCTCAGATGTAAAGTTATTCGCTGTCAAAGTGACGCCAAAATGAATGGGAGTCAATGGAAATGCTGACGCAAGTGAAGTTCTGCTACAAGAGGGGAGCTCTCGCGAGGCTTCAACTTCCAGTCGATGGATTACCCCCTTGGCGCCAGCTAAAGCGAAAGCACGTTTGAGTTTAGCAGTTGATCACGTAATGCACTGACTGTTCTAATCACACCAGTGTGTTCAATCGTATGTGCGAAAGGGTTATAAACATTGAAGGAAAAAGTGCTTTATTTGTAATTTAAAATAATGGTGCTAATGATTTTTAAAGGGGTGATGAACTGAGAAGTCAAATTTTCCTTGAGCTTTTGACATCTAAGAGGTTATCATATTATAAAAATATCCTTTAAGTTTCAGAACTGAAAACGTCCTTATTAGTCCAATAAAAGCTTTTATTGACACCATGCAGCCCCAGCAAAAAACCCCGCCCACCGATTCTCGCATTACACGCAATCACGCATAGCCAAAAAACATAGATGCCTACCTCCTGATGACAAACTGGATCGAGCTGCCGAGCAATACAGAATATTGTGCAGTGCCTTGTTGTGAAAGACGACAGTCGCTGCATAAGCTTCCTCTGGATTCCAATAGGACTCGGACTGCATGGATAAACTTTATTTTTAATGACGTTCCAGCTGATGAGGGTAAAACATCGTCGTCTGTTCGCTTCATTTCACTGAGGATTGTTTTGTAAACAAGACTGGATTTGCAGACCGATTAAGAGTAAAGAACGGTGCTGTGCCGTCTATATTGAATCTGACAGGAATTGTGCAACACACGGACTTTGGGTCGAATCATTCAGGTTGCCATTTTACAACATTGGACGTTTCAAAACAATATCACCCAAGTGCATCAGCGGGACTCATTATAATATGCAAAACTCTTATCCACTCACAGCAGTGGGCCTTTACTTCCAAGCCTTCAGTGCGAGACGCACATAAAAATCCAGTGTTTTTCAGGTAGGCCAAAAACTTGGTTACAAAATAGCCTATTACTTATTAATTTGGATGTTTTTGAATGCAAAAACCAAGCAAACGTCATAAGTTGACCTCAGACAACAATATAATAAAATGTAAAAAGCCAGTTCCTGACCCCTTTAAAGACCCCCACAGGTGTATGATTTTACTGCTTTCATGGGAGCTCATCCTCTCTCTATGGGAGCCCAGCTCCCACTGGCTCCCATGTAATTCAAACGCTTGAGACCAAAGAAAGACTTATTGGGTCATCTATATCAGTTCCGTGACCATGGAGAGCGAAGGTTCATTTCTCACTGGATTTGTCATCTATAAAGGTTAAAGAAAAAAATGAGCCGGGGTGCCCCTCACAAAAATGTGGGGAAATTTTGTGAGAACCCGATATCCAAAATGGCTGCCGTCGGCCAAGCTGGAAATGAACTTTTGCCCACAGTGCTGCATAATACATGGTAATGTAGACTATTTGGGTCAAGAAATTCATAAATTATGTAGATTTATTGATTTGACCTATTTTTGACCTTCAAATTCAAGATGGACACCAATTTCCATGATATCATGACCTCTTCATGCACGTCTGGGTAGAAAGGATTTGGTTCCCGGCTTAATCTGGTTGATATGCACGAGGCTGAGCAAACTTGTTTTCTCAACTCCCCCATATCCCCGGCTGGCCTCTTCAGTGGCGCATTCGGGGACTCTGCCCAACAGTTCTCGGTCGCCCGGAAGCGGACGGTGGCTACCAAACTTGTCTGACACCACAACCATCTGCTGCCAACCAGCCGCCGCTTGCCGCCGAACGCAACCTCCTACGACTTCCGCCCCCTCCTGACCGGCCCCAGCGGCACCGGGCCGTGTCGTGGAGGTGGTTGCAGGAAGACACCCCTTCCCATACTAGCCCTGCAGCCCCGCTGAACCCCAGGTGATGAGGCGCTTCCGTTATGGGCAGCTCAGACATGGGTTGCAGTTCTTTCAGGAAGTGGTTGCAGGGCCACTTCTTCCCCTGGTGGAGGGCTTGGGGAGAATCTCGTCTCCAAAGAGCTGCATCCCATCTCTGAGCCCCCAGAGGGCGCGGATGACACTGCGCTCCGCTTATGAGCCTCACCACTCTTATCCCCCTCTGTCCCAGAGCTCGGAAGACAGTGTGTGCCGCCCCTGGCAGAGCAGGCCCCCGTGGAACGCTGGTCCTTCCCTGGTCTCCTCTGTCAGGGTGCTATACCATACACGTTCGGGCCGGACATTACCCTTTGCTGCACCCCTGGCACAGTATTTGGGAGCCTGACTGAGCTTCCCAACCTGTCCTGCTGGGTTGCACAAACCATCATTCTTGGCAATGCGATTCAGTTAGCACCCTGCGATTCAGTTTGATTCTCCTCCCTGCTTCAGGAGAGTCCGCTTCACTTTGGTTGGTGACTATGCCCCTATCGTGAGAGCGGATGTTGCTACCCTACTGGCGAAGGGTACGATCAAGATGCTTGCCGAGCACGAGCCGAACCAAGGTCTAGGTTTTGCAGCCCATACTCCATTGTCCCGGAAAAAGCCGGTGGGTTATGACCAATCCTGGACTAGCGCATCTGAACCGCTTGCTTCACAGGCTGCTGTTCAAGATGCTCCTGGCCAAATGCATTTTCAAATATGTGTGGCCACAGGATTGGTTTGCAGCGATCAACCTGAAGGATGCCTACTTTCGCCTCAGCTCAGCCTGTACCTATGGTTTGCTGTCAGAGGGCACGGATATCAGTACGCTGTTCTCCCATTCAGGCTAGCCCAGTCTCCTCGAGCCTTCAGGAAGGTTGTCGAGGCAGCCCTTGTTCCTCCATGGGAACACGGGGTTCGCATCCTGAACTATCTCAGTGACTGGCTTTTCTAGCTCACTCTCAAGATCAGGTCTGCGAACACAGGGACCCAGTGCTCGAGCACCTAACTGGGCCTTTGGGTCAACTGGGAAAAGAGTAAACTTTCCCCCGTGCAGAGGATCTCTTCCCTCGAATTTGACTCGGTCGCCTTCTCCACTCAGCTACTGCTGACTTGCCTGGCAAACAAGCGAAAGAGTCGGGTTCCACTAAAGTTATTTCAGAGGCTCCTGGGGCATATGGCATCTGCAGCCGCGGCAACGCTGCTCGGATCGCTTCATATGATACTGCTTCAGCTTTGGCTTTGTGACTAAGTCGCGAGGTGGGCATGGCAACACGGCGTGCTGCCGTGCTCCGAGTACCAGTTACTCCGACCTGCCATCAGACCTTCACCCCGTGGTCAAACCTCAATTTTCTATGGATGGATTTGGAAGTCACTCAAAAGGCTCTTTCACGGTGGCTTCAGTGAGGCGCAGTGGTTTATGGGATGAGTAGTTCCTTCGCTCGGAAATGAAAATATGTACACAGCCTTTGCCCTTTTACCTTTGACTTTTTTTGGATTTTCTCTTCTTTTTTTTCACACGAAATTAAATATTGTATGCATATGAGTTCAGCCGTAGCTGATTATCCTCAGAAATGCTCTAAAACTCTTTAGATACGGATTTTCCAAAACCTCAATGGGAGAAATTAATGGAAAATTTACTTCTGGCACCAACGCTCTCTCGGGCTATGGGCAGGACTGTGATACTCTGTTGGACTTAATAGGGAGTGCCATGCTTTCCGTAGACGGGCTTTAATATTACAAAGTCTTGCTGTTAAAAGAATAATAATAATTCGCACCAAAGGACAAAAAACGTAACAATTTCTGTGGTCTGAAAACAGTTAAATGTTTGAACAATTATGTGAGAAATATTCACCATGTGCATAGGGGTCTTCAGTCACATGACATTGAATGGGGTCTTCCAACTAAATGTAGTTGTCCATGATATTACCCAACTTAATATAAGGTAAGAACATTCTTTTTTGTTTTGTTTATGAGATTCCTATACTTTTAGAAATATATGTATAGGAAAATTGATGGCCACTTAGTGAAATAGGCACTTGCAAAATTATACCAGAAGTGCCCTTTAAGATTTTTAAACATTATTTTCTTTGTTTATAAAAGTAATAAATATTCAGGAAATAATTTTGTCAACCGTCCCACCATATATGTATATTTATTAACCCTGGTATTAAAACAACAAATTCATGTAAACAAAAATGTTTAACCATTTACAGTATTCTAAATGATGAAAATGGTTATTTTTATCTTTTCTGACGGTGAAAAAGCCACTTCACGTCAATTACCCAGGTATGGTCAGAACGCTTGTTCGAATCGTTCGTTTGTTATTTAAACACAAGATGGCGATATCGAGTTTTTTTCTCAGCCTAGTCTTATGCTCCAGTTACATATTTTAAACAGTTACATATATTTTAAACAGTTACAGTTGATCAAATTTAAGTTATTTATTTAAACATATAAATTAGTTATTTTAAAAAATACTTATTTTAAGTAAAAAAAATACTTAATTCTTATTTTAGGACTTTCTATACTTATTAGAGTGTTGTGTATGTACATGTACACATTTCAAGACTGTAATTAACCATTTTTTTTTGTTTTTCCCCATGAAAATGTCATTCAACATAATGAATTTTTAAATTAATTACATTTCTACCATTGTTGGCATTTACAAATGTACTGATATCCATAGATTTTAGATACTTTTATTTATATTTTTATATTTTTGTATTCAGATTTTAAGCCAGGACCGTTACCTGGAATGACATTTTGGGACTTTTGAGTCAATCTTCATTAAAGATTAATTATTTATAATGAATTCTCACATAAGTAATTAAAGAGGGGGAAGTTGAGTCACTTAACACTGCATTTTACTGTTTAATTATTTATTACATCATTATTATTGTTCCATTAGGAATACTGTCTATAGTTACTTTATTTTTGACTTACTTTGCACAATGCAATTGCCCTGTCCTTAATGTGTATCTTTATGTGTCTGCACTTCGACGCTTTATCTTGGCCAGGTCACCATTTTTAATGAGCATTAGTCATCTATGTGCCTACCTGGTTAAATAAAGGTTAAGTAATAAAACTAAAAAAAATACAAACCAAATACAAAAATGATCATCTTGCAACTGCAAGTGCAATTATAACAAAGTATAATATACTGTTCGACCTGTATTACAAACCATCAAAACCTGATAGATACAAGTATAGTATCTAATACAAAGTATTATATTGTAAACAAAATTTTAAACACATCTGTAATATAAAAATATAAATTATTTTAAAGATAGGAATGTTGAAATATGTGTGACTAAGAAACAAATAGCTATAACTAAAACTGTATTATAACAAATGCAGAAGATATCACATTTAAATTTGGTGAATACCATTCCATTTGTAACCTGAAACAGACAATAAATCTTGCACTCAGTGTTAATGTCAGTTAAAATGATCCCCCTCTGTCATTTAATCAGTTGGGAAGCAGCGAAAAAAGGTTGTAACATATCAGGTTGCAACAAAGTGAAAGTGGTTCTTTGGTATTCCCCTTCATTCAAGCTGTGATTACAAGCAGGAACAAACCAGTTCGGGGACAGGCGTGTTTATGATCTACCAGCGAAGAAGGTATTTGTTTGCTTTTTAAAGTTTTTGATTCTAATTACTTCACTCTCTACATGTTCTGTTCTGTTCTGTAAACAGTCAGTTCAGAGAAAATTGACATTTGTACATTTATGACTTGTATACACTAGGAATGAATAAGTGTTGTCTTGTTGTATTAATAATTAGGCATTGATTAATCCTTTTCCTGACTGATTTAAAAACTGTGACTGTGCTGAATATGCATGTGTTGTTCTCCAGTGACTTAAACACCTTTTAATTTACTCTAAATTTTCAGTATTTCTCTTTATTGTTCACAGGTTTCTCAGTCTATCTGGAACAGCAAATTTTAAACCATGAACAGTCCAAAGGTAACGCTTTATTTTCATTTTACACAACATGTAGGAACTGGTGCATTTTCATGTGGTGGATCATTTGTTGAATTTGACCAGTTCAGCATTTGACCGCATATTTTGGAACCACTCATGATTTCTGTCAGACTGTGACACACAGGAGGAGTGGAAGACACCCATTTACTTTAAAAACTGTTTTTGGGTTGATGTAATGTCTGTTACATCAAAGCAAATTTGTACACGCCTAATTTTTAATTTTTTGTGTGATTTAGCAATGTATAAAATTATCCAAATCATTTTGCTAAATATTAGCCTGAATTGGTAAGCTAGCTAGTTGTCCGAAATGGCAGTTATGGGGCAAAGTGAGCCAAAAACTGTGGGTTAAATTGAGCCAGCATTATATAAGGCACTGTAGTTAAGTTAAATATCCAAGTATAAATTGTTATATTTTCAATGTGATATTACACAACATTTTATTTTCATGAATTTGTACAATCTGCCCTCATTATGTCATAATCCAGGAAGCAAATTTTAATTTCGTGCACTCAATGTGTCTGCACTCATTGTAAAAAGATTTTTTTCCAGAAAAGCTGCAATATGTTGTCAGTCAAGTTATGCACTTATACAGTGATTTTTTTTAATAAAACTTCAATAGTAGATATTATAATAAATAACATTTAGACCCAAATTTGCCTCTTTTTTTTTTTTGCTCCACCAACAAAAATGGTTCCAACGATGGCGAGCCAGCTCAATTAATCACTGTGTTTTTGATAGAATGAGTTGAGTGAATAATTCAATGACTCAATCAAAAAGTATCTTCTATATACAATGAATGTATGTAGTATGAACGAAATTCACTGTTGTCACTCCATGTGACCTTAAGTTGGGTGTCAGCTGTTGCTTCCCTTCCTTTCACAAATCCTCTTCCATGGCCTCATGTAAAGTAAAGTGTTCTTAGTTAACACACTTCAGAATGGCTGCATACCAAATCACATACTTCCCTACTATAGTAGGCAACAGTGTGTGACAAGAAGTATGTCTGAATTCATAGTACTCATAAAAGAGTAGGCAAAAAGTATCTGGAGGACCTACTGCTTCAGGCAAGATTCTTAAGTGTGCACATGATGGACACTTTATTTTCCCATGAGGCCACGTGGGAAGAGTCATGAAAGGTAGTGGAGCGTGTTGAATGTACTTCGACTGAATTATATTCATATTACACAGTCATTGTATATAGAACATACTTTTTTAGTAGTTGGCTCATAGTGACCAAAGTCATTTGATGATGTATCCTGCAGCGCAGAGTCACTGCAGGACGAATGTAATGTTCACTGTTTGTCTGAATTTTTAGTGTCCTCATTGTCAGCAGTCTGATATCAGAAAGCTGGATGGTCAGCGTGCGGTCTGCAGGACTTGTTCTAAAGTGAGGAGGTGCGTGTTTCAGTTCTGCTGGGCATGTCGGAGGGAATGGCCTCGCACTGCTTCGACCACCGAATCCTGCACGCTGCCGAACTGTGCGCTCCGTGCTGCTCTCCTGAGCGTGAAACTGATCAGTGAACCACAAAGTTCGGTGAAAGGATGCCCGTACCTTAGGGCCTGTCCTGGATGTCATGCCCTACTAACACACAGCGGTGAGGGGTGCCCGAATATAATTTGTCCACAATGCAACGAGGAGTTCTGCTTTCGCTGCCTGCGCTCAGAATGCTATGACAATGAAGACTTTGATGACGATGATGATGATGATGTTGAGCCAGAGCCCTGTGTGATAGTGGATAACACTGAGATCCTTCAACATCTAGAACTGTAGTAGCAGAATAACTCTGAGGATAAACTACTAAAAATAACATTTTAATTTAAATTTCATTGATTTAATAATGAGAAATGAAAAGTGAGAATACTGTATTTTAATTTCCAAAGAGAATAAAGTTTTACTCCAAAAAGTTCTGGTTTTCACTTTATAATACACTTATAATCCTGATGATTAAAATAATTTTTTAAGAGAATGAATTCAAATTAAATTTGTGATTTTGGTTTGACTGTACGAACTTCTGCATGTTATTTATTTCATTATTTGAATAGGATTTGTTGCAGTGAAAAGTACCACAGAACATATAGATTATGTAAAGGTAAAGAGGATTAGGATGCAGTAAAACAGATTCATAATAACAGCATTGATGAGTGATCAGAGCCAGAACTTTCCTTCACTCATCAGCAGCTGTCGCTATATAAACCCATATCACGAAACCTCTGTAGGCATCTTTTCAATGAATAGCCTAGTGTTTTTCAAGAAAAACAAACAAACAAATAGCCAAACAATGACACATACAGGATTATACCTTTCTCAGATGAAAGTTTTTTTCATTACTGTCAATATGGTAGGCCTATCTTTTGAATCTATTATTCTCTGTATAAAAACTGAAAGTGAAAGAAGCAGGTCTGTTGGTATTCCCCTTCAGTATGTTTAAGCTTGCAGGAAATAAACAGAAACATTTTGAGTTTCGACGCACAAAGAAGTGGACAGAACACCGAGTCACTGGTACGTACTGGTTTAATTTTACTTCTAGTTGTTTGCTCTTCTTATAGGCTTACATCCTATTGAAAACAGTCACTGAACAGAATTCAGACTTTTTGAATTCACACTTGTCGGAAGATTTTAAATTGTACACAACATGTAGGAGCAGGTGCATTTTCATGTGGTGGATCATTTGTTGAATTTGACCAGTTCAGCATTTGACCGCATATTTTGGAACCACTCATGATTTCTGTCAGACTGTGACACACAGGAGGAGTGGAAGACACCCATTTACTTTAAAAACTGTTTTGGGTTGATGTAATGGCTGTTACATCAAAGCAAATTTGTCCACGCCTAAAACTTTTTTTTTGCGTGATTTAGCAATGTATAAAATCATCCAAATCATTTTGCTAAATAATAGCCTGAATTGGTAAACAAGCTAGTTGTCCAAAATGGCAGTTATGCGGCAAAGTGAGCCAAATGTTGTGGGTTAAATTGAGCCATTTTAACTTACTCCACCATAAACTGGTATATTTTTAATGTATTACACAACATTTTTTTTGGTTTATTTGATGGGAACAATCAAATAAACTTCTCTGATAAGAACCAAAATATTATATATATCTTTCCAACTGTAGTCCCTAGTGGCCTAACATGTTTGACATTGCAGGAAAAACTACCATGCAAAGAACCTTTTGACTAAAATGTTTATTAGTTTCAGCGCCATTTATTCATTCATTCTAATTACTTTTTTTTATTTAATTATACTCAACAAACTCTCTGTTTAGTCTGTTTTGGGAAGGTTAGAACTTTGGTCTTCAACAGAAATGCAAACAATTAAATATGTTGAAATTTCAAATTCATTTGGTCGGTTTTATGTTAGCTTTAAGAAAATAAATATGACTATTTATAACAGGACATTTGGTTATTAAATTAGTTAGATTCAGATTCAGTTGGTCAGTTTACACCCAGATGTTGCAACTTAGCTACCCACTGACTCGGTAATCAACTTACCTTTTTTATAAGCCATATTTTTAGGTATTCTGATCATTTCAAATGATGACATTTCTGACAACTTTCATTGTACTCCTGCCTAATTATGTCTTATCTTGAGGACCATGTGTAAAAAAAAATGGCTCATCTTATCCCACTCTGCCTTATTGTCAGTGTCCTCAGTTCACCTACCAGTTCTCAATATCTTTGTCTTACCTTTTCCTTTCTAATCCGCTGACCCTCGTCTACTCTCTCTCTCTCACTCAGGTTTGTCATCTGTGAATGTGGTCCAGGAGGATTTGAGCCATGAACGTTCCAAAGGTAGATTGACCGCGCAAGAGCTCTGATATCCATCATGACGTCAGAAATTTTGTACTTGCTATTTTTAGGCACTTGTTCTGACAGAGTAGTATAGGAGGGGAATTAAGCTCTGAGACTCTATTTAGCACACTATGTCAAGGGGTCTGATTAACTGTGACGCAGTTTTCCACTGAGAAGTGTCTAGAAGAGCCTTCCTGGGTTATAACTTTTAGGATCATTTAGCTATAGCAATTATTTTAGTTCTATTTTAGATGTGAAAATTGTGAAAATATACTTTCTTATTAAGGCAACTAGTAAGATTATCCTTAATGCATTTTTTTGCAGTTTTGATTAGTTGAATGAATAAGCTTATGATGTAACTATGTCAGGGTTACAGCTTCAGATTTGGGTTGTAAAGTACATTGTACTGCCATACTGTGCTTGATTAGGCTAGAGCATTATTTAAGGAAACTGCTTGAAAAATACTTGTACTAGTTGTATTCCTTTAACTTAGTTACATTAAGTAGGGAAAATACTTTATTTACCCCTCAGAATGTAATTACACCTTTAATAATGTCAATTATAGGCTACATAGTTCACTGGTCATTGTGTGTGTGTGTCTGTATAATAATAATAATATTTATATCATTGATGTTTTATCATCTGGTGTGTCCATAGCCCTACATAGGGTTGCCTTGGACAGTTTGTTTGTTCATCAAACTTCTTCTGATAAAATCTTAACTGCCTCTTGATTTCTGTCAAGATTTATGTATGTTTTTTTTATTGGAATAGCAAGTTAATGGAATCTGTGAATTAGGGCCCCTCTTTATTTATTTGAGTGACCAAGTCCCACAAATTCTTTCCCCCTTTCCCAGTGTCCCATTTGTCAGCAGTCTGATATTGGCATTCTGGATGGTCAGCTCGCAGTCTGCAGGTCTTGCTCTAAATCGAAGAGGTGTGTGTTCCAGTTTTGCTTGGCATGTCAGAGGGAATGGCCACATAACTCTTCGACCACCAAATCCTGCACGCTGCCGAACTGTGCGCTCCGTGCTGCTCTCCTCAGCGACACAAAAATCAGTGACCCACAAAGCTCGGTGAGAGGATGTCCATACTTCAGGGCCTGTCCAGGTTGCAAGGCCCTGCTTACACACAATGGAAGAGGCTGTCCCAACATCGTCTGCCCTCATTGTGGTAGACACATCTGCTTCCGGTGTCTGCGTGAAAGGTGCTTTGGGGAAATAAATATTGGCGCCTTTGCGCTTCTTACCCATAGACGGTCCTTCATTCTAGATGATGTAAGTCCATGTAGAGTGGTGGACAACAAGCAGAATCTCACAGTTTTGGGACTGTAATGAGAAAGTTTTGAACACAAAAAAGATGAATGACACAATGCTGAAATCTTACGTAATGAAAAACACCAAGCTAAGGCCTATCCTATGTGATTTGTTAAGGAATACTGTAAACATGTTATTGTAAGATTTGCTATTCTTGTACATGTTTAAAAACACTGAAAAACACTAGGTGCGTTCCATTCGACCGTAAGTGGACTGCGAAGTGCACTTCACAAGGTATTTCGCCATCTTAAGTGAGATTCCAATCCGAAGGGAATGAACATCTTTAGTTCAAAGGGCACTGCAAATGGCATAGGGAATAAGGGAACATCGATACATTATTTCACAGGAAGTAGAGAGCGAAAATCAACCAACTGTCATTGTGCACCTCGTCACCAGTTTGAACTAACCATATTCAAAGCCGTTGGAAGAGATTTTAAATTAAAATTTCTAACGGCTCTGAGTATTCATAAATATTGTTATTATTATATAAGCTAGAGTATTTATGAACATTTGGTGTGATGAATGCTACATTTTCCTAGTCTATTGTATGAATATCTACACAAATGAAAAGTGCTGAGAAGCAGTCTAATAAACGAATACAATATTTAATATTGTAATTTACATCATAATCTGTGCAACCTCGTTGTTGCCTTTCTTTGATGACGTTGCAGGGCATTCCAAATGAGCGATTATTGTCAGCAAAGTCCACCATAACTGATCTACGGTGTTCAGGGATTAGGGAGCTGTGAACACTGAGCAGGGACCTTGTCGAATGGAACCCACCTTCGATTTAACGAATGTATCCTGGATTATTTAGAAGTTTTTCAGATTATCTTTTTTTTTTCCAAATATGAAATGCTAAATAGAAATTAATATAAATAAACATCTTTTTGAAATCTTACAAAATCTTTGTTAATACACCAAAATTATAATCTTTGTAATATTATTATGTATGCATATGTATACTTGCATAACAGCAACTTCTGAGACACAGCACACAGTGCAGTTCACACCTTACTTTTACAGTCTCATCACACCCCCTGCTCCCCCTCACCCAGAACTCACTGTTTGGCATCATTTTAAGTGTCTCGGTGCGCCTGGTAAAATGGTCTCATTCTCCCAAATTTAATGAAATGCTACAAGAAGATGTAAAGTTTGATAAAAGTTATGTGACCCATAAAGGTGTTCCCTCCCCCAGATCCTCCATTAAAACTATCTGCTGTATCTAAAACAAGAATCAATTCAAACTGTGAACCCCCTATAGGGGACCCAAATCTAATTATAATGACAAGACTATTTGGTAAAGAATATTGAAAATCTGGGTTTATAAGGAAAAGGAGCAGAAAAGTTTGAGGAGTCTGTAGGTTGACTGCCCACACTACTGCTGTGTGTGATTTTCATTGGTAATCATTTTTCCAAATTCCATGATTTCTGAATTGTTGATCTGATATGATTTACTGTTGATTTCATGAATTGGATTTTGAATTATTGCTTGATTACTTGGTCAATAAATTGTAAATGTTTGATTTTATTCTGACTGACTCTAAGATTATTTTTCCCAAATAGATAATCAGATTTGTATACTTCCACAAGTTTTGAGTCAGATTAGTGACTATTTATATCCGACATCCCTTCAATCAGCATGCTTGGGTGCAAAGACACGATATTTCTGTCTAAGTAACAGCAAATATTGTTTGATCAGCTTAGATTTGGTGCGTCTCGAATACCTCTGTTCCCTTTCGTTGTCACTCCGAGTTCCGTCGGATGATGACGAATGGGATTTTCGCTTAGAAAGCCTATCAGCTTCAATCAATATAAAACGATCCAATAGCAAAGAAATGCCATCGGTCTGCGGATTTTGCATAGCGTAACGCTGCCTCACCTTGTGGGTATTTAAGGAGGACGCTGAACGCAAATCAGGCATGTTTTCGCTTTGGAGCCAAGTTCACTCTTTGTTCCCCAAGCATTCTCAAAGCTGATCGTCAGCTTCTTCAAAGAGAGTCTCGTGTTGGTGTGACGGCGAGTTCTCGTTTCCTTCTTTCTGTGCAGTGATTGCCTGAGAGTGTGTTTCTCCCCAGGCGCTTCAGCACTGAAATTTCTATCACAAAAGAGCTTGCACTTGGCACGTCTTTTTAAAGATGCCTCACCCGTGAACTTCTGCATGTGGCAGATTCGTTTCTGACTCTGATGGTCACGATCGTTGTCTAGTGTGTTTGGGCATTGATCATGCTAGAGCAGCGCTCGTGGATGAGTCATGTTCTCTCTGAGGCAACATGACCATCTCGTCACTACGGTCGAGACTCAATGAGCTCACAAGAGTCCTCTCATCCACACCCCGATCTACTGACTCTAGAAATAGAGCTAGTACTTCGGCTGGTGGCCAGGGTGACCTGAGGGTGACGGTGTGGAACAAAGCGCCGACTACACGTCCGTGCTCTGCACCTACCCTTCCCGTGACGATGCCAGTCAGCGTTCAGGGGGTGCTCATGGGTTCATCCTCAGATGTTCCTGGGTTTCCTTTGGCATTGCTTTGGCGTTGCAGAGGATGATGCAATGTCTGTCGCAGCATCACAAGGCGGCAGGATTCGTCAAGTGAGGATCCCGACCCCGAGATGACTGCCATGTTTTCCCGGTCAGCCGCAAGCATCGGGTTGGAGCAGTCTCCGCCATAGCACGCCGCCACGGGTCAACTGGGAAAAGAGCAAACTTTGCCCCGTGCAGAGGATCTCTTTTCTCGGTACCGATATCAGTCGCCATGTCCGCACAGTTTACGAGCGAGCTCACGCAGTCACTGCTGACCTGCCTGAGACAATTCGAGGGCAAGAGTGCAGTTCCACAGAAACTTTTTCAGAGGCTCCTTCAGGGGCTTCTGGCATTCGCAGCCGCAGCAACGCCACTCAGAATGCTTCATATGAGACCGCTTCAGCATTGGCTTCAGAGGTGGACATGGCAACACGGCACTCTCCAACTATCAGTTACTCCGACCTGCCGTCAGACCTTCACCACGTGGAGGAACCTCAGTTTTCAATGGGCCTTTGTATCCCTGGAATGAGCTTTCCAGCATGTTGTTACGACAGATGCCTCTGCCACGGGCTGGGGTGCCATGTGCAATGGACGTGCTGTCGCGGGCTCCTGGACAGGACCCCAGCACCTACGGCACGTCAATTGCCTCGAGTTGCTGGCTTTAGAGCTCGCTCTGCACCGCTTCCAAGAACCAGCATGTACTAGTATGAACAGGCAATACCGCAACTTTAGCGTACATCAACCATCAAGGTGGTCTGTTCTCCCACCGTATGTCGCAACTCGCCCGCCACCTCCTCATATGGTGTCAGAAGCGTCTGAGGTCCTTTCGTGCCATTTATATTCCCGGAGCCCTGAACCACGCAGCCAACGAGCTGTCCCGGCTTCAGCCCCTCCCTGGAGAATGGCGACTCCATCCCCAGGCGGAACCAGCTGATTTTGGACCAGTTCGGGGACACAGAGATAGATCTGTTTGCCTCTCATGACTCGACCCATTGCGCCCAGTATTATTCTCTTACCGAGTGCACCCTCGGCACGGATGCACTGGTGCACAGCTGGCCGCAGGGCCGCAAATATGCGGTGGTGGCTACCATCACTTCCGCTAGGGTGTCGTCCACAAGACAGTGGAACCTTTTCGTCAACTGGTGCTCTTCTCACCGACAAGACCCCCAGAGATTTTCAGTTTTGTGCTTTCCTTCCTTCAAGAAGGGTTGGAGCGAAGGCTGTCTCCCTCCACCCTTAAGGTCTACATCGCCGTTATTGCCGCACACAATGACCTTATCGATGGTAAGCCTTTGGGGAAGCACGACCTGATCGTCAGGTTCCTGAGAGGAGCGAGGAGACTGAATCCTCCTCGCCCTCCTCTTGTGCCCTCTTGGGACCTCTTAGTGGTTCTAACTGCCCTGAAGAGTGCTCCATTTGAGCCTTTGCAATCAGTTGAGCTTAAGCTGCTGTCAATGAAGACAGTGCATCTGATTGCATTGGCCTCCATCAAGAGGGGACCTGCACACATTCTCCGTTGACAAAGCATTCCTGGAATTCGGGCCGGGCCTGGATATGTGCCCAAGGTTCCCACCACTCCCGGCACCAAGTGGTGAACCTGCAAGTCCTGCCCTCGGAGGAGGCAGACCCAGCCTTGGCACAGCTCTGTCCAGTACATGTTCTCTGCACCTATGTAGACAGAATGCAGTGTTTCAGGGCCTCAGACCAGCTCTTTGTCTGTTATGGTGGGAAGCAGAAGGGAAAGGCTCTCTCTAAGCAAAGGTTGTCTCACTGGATAGTGGACGCCATTGCTTTGGCATACCAGCAGTAAGGTCGACCCTGCCCCCTTGGTGTGACTGCCCACTCTACCAGGAGTGTGGCGTCCTCTTGGGCTCTAGTGCATGGCTCCTCTCTAATAGACATCTGCAGAGCTGCAGGCTAGGCAACACCCAACATATTTGCCAGAGTCTATAATCTCCGAGTGGGGCCTGTGTCCCCTCATGTACTCGCTTCAACCAGCTAGTACCTCAGGTGTCTTCGCTTGCTCGCCATTCCACTCTTCGGACTGGATGCGTGCGATATTCTCCTCAGGTGAGCTTCAGAAGCCTTGAGTTCCTCCAGCGCCCCTGACGTTGGTGCCAGTGTCTATTTCCTGGGCGTCGGCTAGGTTCCCTTTCGTGTGCATGGTCCCTCCCCTGAGCGACCCCCACATGTGTATTTCCACTGTAGTTTCCTCTGCCTCTCTAAGCTTGTGTCTTTCCCTCGGCAAGCCACCTTGCCAACCCCTGGGGTTGAAATATTCCACCTGCTGCTGGACACATATGCATATGCACATAAGATTCCCTATATGCATCCCTCTGGGTCATATGTGTATTCCAAATCTCAGATATTTAGCCAATCGCCTCTGTTTGATGACCGGAAAGTGGCGAGATTGTGTCGAACACCTGTGAAAGATGCAATGACCTCAAAGTGGTAGGCTATAGTTTCCTAATTTGAGCGGGTAAAACATAATTAAGAGTTAAAAAAGATTAATCAAACATTCGTTTTTTATAATTTATAAAACTTAGTTTTACAATGATAATGTGCTAATAATTCTTTGACTAATAATTCAAACTTTGACATAATTCTTTTAGTTGTAGACAATGTATGAGACTACCCGTGTCCCCCACCTCATCTCTCTCTGATTGGAGGTAAGAGGCTTGCCAGTTGAAGCTCAGCACAATCTGACTAATCTGATTATCTTAAAATGGACTCCTATCAATCATGAGCTAGCGTGAGATGCACACAAGCAGGCCTAGTGCTAGTGAGATCAGAGAGTTACTTGATCCAACCAGCAACAAGTTAAAGGTATAGGGCAGAAACAGTCATGAACAAGTGAAAGTGTTAAAGGTTTGTGTTTATGTCCCCTCAACCTCTAGACACTATTATAACCTTGATCAAGACACTTGTGGTGCTGTAACACGTGTACTGAAAAAAAAATGTGAATTGATGGAGAGAGAGAAATGATATGGTTGCTGTGTCTTTCTCTGTCCGGCACAGCATGTTGGATCAAAACATGAACTTGATTTCCATTGCTCCAACAGCACCCTGATTAACGTGAGCCGACCACATAGTGTTTAATAGGGCTGTGGCCAAAGCCAATATTGCCATTGGCTGCATGGAGGTCCTCTTTCTGTGAGGACCATTAATGCGTCCAGTAAAAGGGAAGGAAAGATTAAACTGGATCAAGTGACAAGCGGCAACATTCTGTCAGGACTTGTAGAAGTAGGGAGTAACAATAAACAGTCTTCATTTAAACAGGTAGATGGCAAATACATTGCAGGCAGAAAACAACCACAAAGATGATGAAGCAATGGAACACATCTAGGTTGCACCACATACACCCTACACGCCAGTATATTGTATATTGATGAGATGTTTCTTTTTTTCAGGGAGACTGGAGGCATAGGTAATGTTGAGACTAGTTGAGACCAGACAATGATTACATGTGCATGTGTGTGGCGCAGGCTTTTGCAGTGTGGAGCAGATGAGAGGGATTGCTGGAAGCCAGGGAGGATGATGGGACATGTAGTGCAGAGGTGACAGGTGACACACTCAATGACACACTCAAAAACAGACCAAACCATTACTTTACTCTGAGGGAAAAGAATGGTCCAAAACATACACCACCATTCAAAAGTTTGGGGTTTGCATAAAAAGATTTCAGGATTCTTTGATGAATACAAAATTCAAAAAAACATTTATTTGAAATAGGAACATAAGCCACTATCATGAGTCTGAGCTCTTATTATATATTTATTTGAATTAATTTGTATAAATTAGTTTGTATAAAGTTGAATAATGTCCCAAGCACTGCTCCAGTTTTGGAGGACTGCTCAAGGATATAGTCAGAACATAATCTTCACAGGCTTTTGACCTTAAAGCGCTTACCACTCCTCAAGCTCTGACTACCCGACAGGTACCTCTCTCTTGTGTCATATTATATCTCCATCCTTCCATTTCATTTTTTTAACGGCTTCTCTAAGAGCTTGCTCACCTTGTACCATTTTATCCAAGCCTTCTCCAGGAAGCCTTTAAGCACCTCTATGTGTGACCCACAAATATCAGGCTAAAAAGTAATTTTTATGTCGAAGCAAACTATAATAAAAGCGTGTAACAGTGTTGTGCGACTCAATGTCACAATGAACAAAGGTATCGTGGCTTAGGGCTTCCTGGGAACTCAAATCTCATTTGACCTGTTGGGCATTCCTAGCCAAGCTTATAAACTCAAGAAAGATCAAGAAGTAAGGAGGAGGAGTGGGAAAGAAAGAGGGACACACTGACACTTGGGATTTTTAAATGTAACATGAGGATGTGTTACACTAATGGTTTAACACAATCATCATCTTTTTGTGAAATTGTGCTTTGTGATCTTCATAAGGTTCGCTTTTCTGTCCATTGTGTTAACTTGATACACTTTTACTGTCACATAGATGTATGTATAGACAATATTTTTCCTCATTTAAATATTTTTCCCTAAAATAAATCAATGGGGAAAAAAAGAGACTTTAGTCATGTCACCATATTGGCTACTGTAACATAAACTAAAACAATGACAGAGTGCACCTGAGGAAACAAGTTGGAGCAGGACAGTACAGGTACAATCGGTTACACTTGTTGGCTCACTGTTGATCCTACAGAGACAGTGCATGGAATCAAATTCTCAGCCAGCTTAATTATCAACCATCACGCAATTGTCACGGTATTACAAAAAAGTAGTCTGCCAAAACCAACCATTTATAGTATTTCAATGGGGAATATTTCAATTTACTTCAAATTGTCAATCAATATCAATCAATATATTTCCACAAGCCACAAGCTCACATTCACTGAGGAGACAAAATGCCTTTTGCCATGTATGTGTGGAATGGATTATAGGCTAAAGAGGGTTAAGAAGTCACCTCTTAGATTCCCGACCTGCCCCTCCTTTCTCCTCTGGTTATTCCTTCTCCCTCTCTCTCCCTCACTCTCCCCCCCTCTCTCTCTCCCGCTCTCTCTCTCCCTCTCTCTGTCAGTAAATCTGTGTGTTCCCACTAAGACCCAGGACTCAGAGAGGCTCTTTTTCGAGTGGCCTCCCCCATTAGGCTCTCCAGACTGGGGCAGGACTCAGTTTAATAGAGGGCCTTCAACCTCCCGGGACCACAAACCAAAAATCAACTATCCATTGTAAAAAGAGAAAGGTGGATTTCTACTTCTATACTTTTTATACAATTCTTTTCAAAGACATTTTTTTTAAAGACTGTCCTTCTATTATTTTTTACATGGAATATTTGTTTTTTCTCCACCTTCAATTTGGACTTTTACATTTTTAATTTGGATTTTGTCATCTACACCCACCTCTCTGGGAGTGCAGTACTTCTGGTCTCCCGCTGGCTCTTCCCAGACTCTCTGTGTGCTAATGGAACGAGCACTCATCATGGCTCTCAATTAGCCCCACACACAACAGGTTAGCCAATCTTTCGTTCTTCTATTAAACAATCCTTTATTAAGAGTAAAAGTGGTTTTCAGTATTAAATTTGCTTGAGTAGACCCGGATTCATAGAGAATTATGGGACTTCACTGAGGGATGCCAAGTAATCTTAGGTTGTTACAACATCATTAGAGATGCTTTGGCTTTTTTTAACTTTGTATAAGCAGAGTTTGTAAAATAATTTTGTTAAATATAATGTATACATTATTTTATTTCTCTATTCTGTTTTCTTATCAGCCAAAAAGTAGTTTTGAATACGTAATTTTATTGGGTCTACTTAGTTAAATGTCAACTGTTTGTATCAATTTACGAAAGATGTCAATTGCTAACTATGCTAAACTAACATTCAAACTAACTATGCTAAACTAACATATATGATTCTTTGTGATGAAGAAATATTATTGTTTTCTAGTACAGGTGTCCATTCCCTATTATGTTTTTGTATATTCAGTCACCTAAACTAACCCATTACATACTTTATACATATCCAGGCACAAATGCCTCAAAATAGGCAGTGTAGAAGAAACGTTACTGCAAATACTGCTTTTTAATACACCATTGGCTAAAAAGGAGGTTAGACAGAAAAACTTTCCAGTATTCTCATTTAGATTTTTTTTTTTCGATTTTAATTTTGTATGTGCAGCTTAATATCCATAAGAAGGACAAAATATGATCCATGTGTACGTGTTCAGATCATGAGATTCAAACAGTAATTTCCAGCACTCGATCAGCTAAAATAATAGCATTGGCGCATTTACAGTATATAACAGGACAACTCATTTTGAATGTAAAAGCAGCCTTGACAAATCTTATTAGTAACAAGGAATATCAAGATTTAAAAGCTCAATGAGATGGCATTTATGGAGCTGACTGCTGACATAACCATATTGTCCTAAATATAATAGCTTTGATGACCAGATTTACATATTTAAATACTACAAGTGAAATATTTAAGCAGCTTGTATCAGGAGAACCAAAAATGTGTGGTGTAAATTACTTAAACACAGGAGTAACATGAGCCTGACAGCAAGGTCCCGTGCAATCTGCTGTAATCCTGAGGTATTTTAGTGCTGGCTACAGGTCCAAAGAAAGAAAGAAAGCCAGACGGTTAAGACATGAGGTGTAGAGAGGAAAGTTTTAATACAGAATACTAAACACATGGATTCAAAGTTGAAGAATAACGAAAAATCTAATAAATAGATGAAAAGACTTCTGACAGGTCAATACAGGGTGATGATTGTGTAAAGAGATAATGTTGATTAAGATTAAGATTGATTAAGCCTCACGTTATTTGGCAGTTATTATGGCCAGGGCTAATGAAGGCAGAGCTTGTAATCTGCTTTCTGCCTGCTGAGCAATAGATAGAGGCAGAGAGAGAGACAGCCTAGTACATGTTGTGTGCCACTTCACCCCAGCTCCACCTTTAAACACAGATGGCACATGAGTCAGGTGAGGAAATGGTTGGTCAGCTGACCAGATCAGGTCTCTAGGATCGCAGTGGAAAGGCCAGAATGAGAAGTGGTTTGAAGAAGACTTCAAGACTCTGCTTTGGTCATCACAAAACCATTGTTAGCAACCCAAACAGCATTTAATTGAAGAAAGAAGCATTTCATTAATTTAAAGAAGTAATATATAGATATCATTCTGTTACAATAAATAAATATGACTATACAAATATATTTCATCCTCGCTAAACACATAATTCAGTCTGGAACCCTATATTTCTGTCTCAGTTAAGACTAAAAAAGAAATTGCAGAGATAAAAGATAGCAGAAATTAAGTCACATTGTGAGATGTAGTCACAATTCTTTATTTATTTTAAATGTAATAATTCATTTTAATAGAATTATCAAACAGTATATACATATTTAGTCAAACAGTCAATGCATTCTTATCCTACGGCGTCATATAGTGACGCATTTGACAATGTGTAGCCTATACATCCAACGAACATGACACACTTCGGTGAAACAGTAATTTATACATTCTTAATATTTTAGTGGAAATCGTGATACATTTTTGACATTTGTGACATTTATTGTCATTGCTGAATAAAAGTATTAATTTTGTTCAAAAACATCTCACTGACCCCCAGCTTTTGAACCACAGTGGAGATCTGTTGACCTAGGTGAATGACCCAGATGCTGATTTGAGCCACTTTTGCATCACTAATAATAGTAAACAATGGTGAAAAGAACTGCAGTATTCTAATTCTAAGAAAGACTAATTTTGTCTTTTTCTGTTCTGTTTCTGTCCCTTGTCTTTTCTCTCAAACACAACTGCAAACATTTGCTCCATGTCCATAACAGACGGTGATGGCTGGTTATTGTGCAATAGTTTTGGGCTAGTGCCCCTCAGTGGGTAGAACTCAAATCGAGAGCTGGGTGTTTTGAGTGTTTTTATCAGCCTTCTTACTGTCCCTGACAAAAATATTCACATAAACACACAACATCTCCCAGTGCCACCTGTTTTCCAAAAAAAAAAAATGGAAATGGATGACCACAGAAACTCTAGCTTTCTTTGCCAGTCCCACGACCCACGATGGCAACCACAGTCTTCAGCAGCAAAGCGACGACGAAAACCAACCTCAAAGCAAAAAGCAAAAAGCCCAGATGGCCCAGCGAGCTCGGTGTCCTCGACTCCAGTGCTACGCAGCCACAGCTGGTGGTGGAACAGTTTGCTCTTTCCTCTAGTCATGCTATCATACTTGCCCTGTGAGGCTTGGGGCACCACCTTCAAAATTGCCATCGTAGGACCATGGGCGTGCGACCCTATGTACTCCAAAGCCCTGCCAGACCTGGCTGCCCGATTAGCCATTAGCCGTATCAACAAAGACCCCGAGCTCAACAAAGGCTACTGGTATGATTACACACTAATTAATGAGGATTGCTCGAGCTCGAGAGGCCTGGCACGCTTTGCCGAGCTGGAGGGTTACGGTTCGGCCTTTCTTGGACCGGCAAACCCTGCCTACTGCACTGCTGCTGCACTGCTGGCAAAGAATTGGAACAAGGGCATCCTGTCCTGGGCTTGCCTGAAGGCTGACATGAATGAGGAAATGTATCCCTCCTTTCTGCGGCCGCTCCCTTTGTCTTCTCGCGTGCTCTTCTCTGTGCTGCGCTTTTTCCGGTGGGCACATGTTGGGATTATAACTGCCGAGAACGACATGTGGGAAGCGACTGGGCATGAACTTGCAGCATCCCTGCGTGCTCTTGGTCTGCCAGTTGGCACGGTTGTTACCATGGGGGCGGACAAGGAGGGACCACGACGAGCCCTAAAGACAATACGAGAGATGGATCGAGTGAGGGGTGAGTTATTTTTTTTTAAATCTACACTTAAAATGCGCAACAAGTAACTCTTAACTAAAGTTTTTAGAACTTCAATTAAAAACAGGGGATTACAGAACAGTGGTTGGAGTTTTCAAATGAAATGATCTGACTGCTTAGATCAATTTAATCTTTGATTAAGGATTGAAAATATTATCCATATGTCATATAAAAGAAAATGTATGTAATCTAAAATCTGTACACACACACACACACACACACACACACACACACATATATATATATATATAAAATGAATAATGTTTATTTATAATTTAAGTGTGTGATCTTCTGTTTGAGTGTGATATTATTAGGACAGACTATAAATATTATCTGGGCAAAAAATTGTGTTATATCTCTCATTGTTTTTTTTTTAAAATAATTATTAACATCAACTTGTTCCTTCCTTCGTTAATCGCTTAAATGTTTTGTCCTCCCTCTTTATTTTGTGTGTGCGTGTGTGTGTGTGTGTGTGTGTGTGTGTGTGTGTGTGTGTGTGTGTGTGCAGTTGTCATTATGTGCATGCACTCTGTTCTTATTGGTGGAGAGGAACAGTATAAGTTGCTAACCACAGCACTGGACATGAGAATGATTGACCGAGGATACATCTTTATTCCATATGATACACTGCTGTATTCGCTGCCATATAAAAATGTGAACTATCCAATCTTGGCCAATAACACCAAACTACGACGAGCATATGATGGGGTCTTAACAGTAACCATGGACCAAGGGGAACAAAATTTCTATGAGGCCTTTTATGCAGCACAAGGATCCTATGACATCCGCAGCAGCACACCAGCTGAAGAGGTAACGCACTGGGTTCGAACTCGTCTTACCAAATGGTTTTAGAACTAGTGGTCTCATTTTAAAGCGATATAGGGACACAAATTGCAAAAGCAAATGCTATAGTTATTACTAGAAGGAATCTTTGCCACAATAGTGACACTTCAGATGTTTTTTAGCACAGAAAAAAAGGTGTTAAGCATTATGTTTAATATGTAGATAATTTTAATATGTAGGCTGCATAAGTATGCTAAAACATTTGCAGGTTGGTGTTTTGTCTCTAAAGGGTTATACTCTATAAAAATAACCCATAAAAACATATTTGATACTTAAAATTAAAGAAATGTTACCTAAGATTAAATAAAATATTTCGAAAACTATTGCACTGACATGTTTTAAGATATTTCAGTACAAGTGTCTTTCTGTTAAAACAGCTCAAACATGCATTTTAGTCTGGGACTAAGTTTAAGCCTTGTCTGTGCAACCGGGGGTTGATGTACTAAAATAACAAACTGAAATAAAAATTAATAATAAAAAATATAGACACATCGTAATGAGTAATGAGCAAAATATTAATTCAAAAACAATTAAAATATTAGTAAAATAGTGATACTAAAATAACACTTTGATAAAGTGAACAACAAACACTTATTATGTTTTCCCTGGTATGAGAAATTGCTTAGAATCACACTAATACTCTTGTGTTGTTTGTCCTATTTTTGTGTTGTTGTTTTTTGTCTTTCTTGGCAGGTTTCTCCATTTTTTGGGACCATTTATAACATGCTCTATTATACAGCCATGGCTGCAGAGCAGAGTCGTGCTTCAAGTGGTGGGCGCTGGGTATCGGGTGATGCACTGGCTAAAAACGACGGCGGATTTGAATTCAATGGCTTTAACCAAAGGATATCAGCAGGTTCTGATGGAGAAGGAATGCAGGCACGCTACGCTGTCCTGGATTCAGATGGCTCTGGCTCCAGCCTACACCTCACACACGCCCTCGAAGCACCGCACACGTATGGAAAATATGGAGGGTTGAAGTACTTGGGGAAATCGATTCATTTTGCTGGAGCATCTCCGAGCAGTGACTCAAACTGCTGGTTCAGCCCTTATATCGCTTGTAGTGGGGGTAAGGAAGCAGAACGC
The DNA here is from genome assembly GCF_988280905.1 of Pimephales promelas. Lineage (NCBI taxonomy): Eukaryota > Metazoa > Chordata > Actinopteri > Cypriniformes > Leuciscidae > Pimephales > Pimephales promelas. The sequence continues at coordinate 28,580,297 of NC_142772.1, forward strand.
CTTATGCCAGGTTTCATTACATTACATTCTATGACATTAACATCACGACTGATTCTGTTTCTCATTCTTTCTTTTTTGTTTCAGGCCTGGATGGAGTTTTCTTCCTTCTTTTGTTGTTTATTGTGTTGATAGGTGGAGCAGGTGTCCTTTTCTTCCATGTAAGGTATGAATTGACTTGCTTGAGTTTTAGCAAACCACCTTGTGTTGAACAAGTTTAATGTCTTATTGATAAACAAATAAGTATATGAGTTTGTGTGTCCAGGAAACACGGCCAGGTGGGGATATTAGGAGGGTTTGGTGGTGGAGGAGGAGGAAGCTCTGTTAAGATAGTGCTAACACTGGATGACTTGGTCTTCATCAACACCACACTCAGCAGGAGGGTCAGTCACACATGCTCTCTCTCTCTGTCTCATTCACTTTTAATTGATCTCTCTGTGAGTAGAAGCTGAATGAGGAGAGTGTGATAATAATTTAATTTAATATAATTTTAGTGCGTGCTTTGTTGCGAATATGATGGTAATAAATAGGACAAGAATGAGTCTTTTCATAGAAATTAATTGTCTCTTCTTCATAGATTTTTTGTTGATGCTTCTCTCATTATCAATGTCTCTCTCTCTTCTTTCTCTCTGTAGAAGCTAAATGAGGATAGTATGATAAAGAGTCAACTCGATGTTAAAACCCCACACCACTCAGTTTCAGCTCGCAGTTACATTACTTCAACTCCTGAAACGTCCAACGTTGCTGTTTTTGAGGTGTGTGAAATCTGTGCAAAGTGTTTTGGTTCTATATTAAAGCAATATCACACACACAAGATGAATTTTGTACTGAATACCTGAAGGTAACCTATATTTTAGACAAAATTTGACCAGTTAGTTTGTATATTTTTCCCCACCAATGGATATAGTTTCAAAGAAAGTCTAATGAGCCAAACTTTGGTGTTTTGTTAAATTGAATTGTTCCGTCTTGTCAGGGTGACTGGGTTTGGCTGAAGAAATGCGCCTGTGGAGATTCTGTTTCAGAAATCGCTGAGAGTACACAGGCCATCTTTATCAAGGTAAGAGAGAAAGTGAGAGAAAATAAATGAAAGTTAGCTAGTAAGTTGTGGACACGTTTTAAAAGGAAAACTGAATGCTGCTTACCTTCTTTACCCTCTTTTTTACTTCTGTTTGCTCCCCTCTCTCTCTCTCTCTCTAGCTGAGAGACATGCGCCACGAGAATCTGAACTTGTTTCTGGGTCTGTTCCTGGATACTGGCATATTTGGCATTGTTACAGAGCACTGCACCAGAGGCAGCCTGGAAGACCTACTCAACAATGAGGAAATGAGACTGGACTGGATGTTCAAATCCTCTCTTCTCCTTGATCTGATCAGGGTGAGGAATTGAAGCTATGGAAGGAAAGTTCGATTAACAAAGGGTTGAATGAATGCATAGATGAACATATATGTAAGAACAACTCAGTAAGAAGATTAAGATATGGATGAAAATGTGGTAAAGAATTACTGGCTGCATGTTAAGTAATGAACTCTCAAAGATGTCACCTGCGTCCATCTTCTCATTCATCTCTGTCATTTTTTCTCTTAGGGAATGAAGTGCTTGCATAATCGTGGGATTATTCATGGACGCCTGAAGTCAAGGAACTGCGTGGTAGATGGCAGGTTTGTTCTGAAGATTACAGATTATGGCTATAATGAAATCCTCAACTGTCAAAACATCAACTTGGAGGACAACAATCCGGAGAGTACGTATAATACATATGGAAAGTGTTATGAGAACCAGGATATAGAGGCTCCTATTGCTTGCTTTATGTATTCCGTCTTTCTGGTTGAGTCTGATCTCTGTATCTTTGAATCAGATCTATTTTGGACGGCTCCAGAGATCCTGCGGGACCCTAATCTGAAGAGGAAGGGGACGTATGCAGCAGATGTATACAGCTTTGCTATTATCATGCAGGAGGTGATCTCTCGCTGCGCACCCTTCTGCATGTTGGATATGCCTCCTGAGGGTTAGACACTATCGCATACCACTACATAATCGCTTACTACATCAATGTTAATTTTTCCATGTTTACCTAATTAATTGGAGAAGCTGAAAATAGCAGTGATTTAATTTGTTTGGAGCAATTCTCTTGTGTATCTCTGTGTGCAGAAATCATAGATAAGGTGCGCTCTCCTCCACCGCTGTGCAGACCCACTGTGTCTGTGGATGAAGCTCCGCTGGAGGTGATTCAGATCATGAAGCAGGCCTGGAGTGAGGAGCCTGACAAGAGACCCACATTTGAGGAGATCTTCAAACAGGTACAGCTTCTTTTTCTCTCATGCGCGCGCACAAACACACACACACACACACACACATAGAGCCGATCAGCCCTATATGCACACTACGCAAGTTGCGTAGGGCCCCACAAACTACTCAAGGCCCTGCCTCCCCCCTCGTGTCAAAGTGCGTCAATCAAAGTTTACAACATCGATATTAAGCGGGACTCTCCGTCTGGTCACGAAAACTGGAAAAAAACAACAACCTTGTGGTCTCTCCAAGTTTGATGTCAGCAAAGAACAGTAAAGTTAAGTTGATGTGCATCTCTCTCTAGTGACTAGAGTCTAGTCTGTCTGTCTGTCTGTCTGTCACGTGCATGAAATGAAATCCTCAGCAACACGTCTGTGGGGACCAGGACAATATATAGGCTCGATGCCACTCCTCATTATAGGCGCTCACACTTTTAAAACAAGACAATGATTATCTAAGCAATGTATTGACATTGACTTGATTTATAGGCTATTGCATTTAAAATGTTGATTAGCTGGACAAACTGATCAATATGGATGCATATCTCTCAGTAAAATATAACCATCAAGTATTGCTTTTATTTTTTAAAACACAGTAACATACTTTAGCAAGCCTTTTTAGCTTTTATTCATTCACAGGATGCATTATATCAGTTAAATTTGTTCTATTTAAAATGTGAATTCTTGATATTAAAAATGTACATTTTCTAGTAACAATGTATTTCTCTAATATCAGAAATTAGATTTTCATTAGTACTAGTTTAAAGGAGACCTCCGGTGCAAAATCAACCTTTGGTCTAATTACACATCGGTACCTAGTCGACCGTTCTCTGAGATTTTTTTCATGATAATCGAATCTAAAGTGTTTTATCTCTAAAAACTGTTTAGCGTATACGCTTGTAATGAGGGCATATAATAAGTAAAGAGAAATCGCTAGTTAATACCACTAACAAGGCTCAAAATAGCCCCACACTAACACAGTAACATAATGAGTGTCCCTACATGCAAAACGAAGCATTGAGAACTTTTTAAGTGTACAGACCGTTTAATAAGAAGATACTTTATAAAGACTGTCCACTTCGTGTATACAGACAGGAGCCATCTTTGGAAAACATTCTTGACAAGTCGAACCACGAATGTCGTGCCAAGTGAGCTGAACTGTATGAAGTTCAGCGAACTTCTGAACTGTATGAACGGCGTTCGTGGTTCGACTTGTCGAGACTGTTTTCCAAAGATAGCTGCTGCCTGTATACACAAAGTGGACTGTCTTTTCAAAATATCATCTTATTAAACGGTCTGTACACTTACAAAGTTCTCAATACTTCGGTTTTCATGTAGGGACCCTCATCATGTTGCTGTGTTAGTGTGGGGCTATTTTGAGCCTTGTTAGTGGTATAAACTAGCGATTTCTTTTTACTTATTAAATGCCCCCATTACTAGCGTATACACTAAACTGTTTTTAGAAATAAAACTCTTTACATTCGATTATCATGAAAACAAATCTCAGAGAACGGTCGACTAGGTACCAATGTGTAATTAGATCTCCTTTAAGGAGGTAGGATTGTAGTGGGAACACTGGGGTGTCACTGTGTGGCAATGGGAAATGGTTTACATGGCTCATGTAGGAGGGCCCCTTAACAGAATTTTGCTTTGGACCCCAGGGAGGACAGGATCGGCTCCACACACACACACAAACACATTCTCATGAGAACTGTATATACACCTTACAGTACCTCTAAACAGATTTCGGATAGTGCCACCTTTGTGGGGGCATTTTATTCCCATAATGTAGAGTTTACCGGAACATATTCACCATATAAAACATAGGGGAGAAAACAACAAAAAATACTGTTCTCTGTCTCTTACTTTCTTACTTGCAGTTTAAAAATGTGAACAAGGGAAAGAAGACAAATATAATTGACTCAATGTTAAGGATGCTGGAGCAGTACTCCTCAAACCTGGAGGATCTGATCCGAGAGAGGACTGAAGAACTAGAGGTTGAGCGTCAGAAAACTGATGCTCTCCTAGCTCAGATGCTGCCCAAGTGAGTCCCACTTCAGTCTAACTTCACCCTTCTTTCCCTATTCTCTTTTAGTTTCTAATAATGCCATTCTGTCTTTCAGGTCTGTGGCCTTGGCATTAAAGACAGGAAAGCCAGTAAAACCGGAGCACTTTTCAGACGTCACACTGTATTTCAGTGATATTGTAGGTTTCACCACCATCTCTGCTCTGAGTGAACCTATCGAAGTGGTCGATCTGCTTAACGACCTCTACATACTCTTCGATGGAATCATCGCAATCCACGATGTCTACAAGGTCTGCTTGAGCTTTTTTATGTTTCACTTATACTGTTGTTGTGGAAATTGAGGAGATTATTTCATGATACTGATCTCGGAATATCAGATTTTGAGTGTTTTTCCTGCAGATCCCTTTTAAAAATCAGGGACACATGGGACGATTCCCTTTCAAAAAGTAAACTTTTGTACCTTAGTTAGCTCTAAAAGGTGCATAATAATGCCCCTAAGGCTCATATAAGTGCCAAAATGGTACATATTTACATGTTTGAAAGGGTGTGCCCTGGTGAAAGGTTTTAGACCATTTTTTCTAAGAGTGCATAAAAAAAGGGAAAATGCTGCAAAATATTTATTCTTTGGTAAGATAGTCTTCTAAAGATTTTAATCAAAAGATGGGATAAATTAAAATAATATATTATTTATATAACATTTTATAATCCGAGGTCATTTCTATAGCACATGCTAATTTTTTTTTTTACAAAAACTTTATTTTATATGACATATCTCAACAGGTGGAGACTATTGGTGATGCATACATGGTGGCATCTGGTGTTCCGAACCGTAATGGTAACCGTCACGCTGCAGAGATGGCCAACATGTCTCTGGACATTCTGCACTGCATCGGAACATTTCAAATGAGGCACATGCCTGACGTCAAAGTCAAAATCCGCATTGGACTCCATTCTGGTAAGAAAAGCACAATGCACACAAACACTTACACCAATAACATTCAAAAGCTACGGGTCTTTTGTGGTGATTTTTTTGTTGTTGCCGGTTTTTGCGTTTTATTGAGATAGTAGTAGTAGAGAACTGCCAGGAAGCTAAGTGAGAAAAAGATGGGGATAGTATTGGGAAAGATACCTGAGCCAGGACTCCAACTTGGTTCGCTAGAAGTGCAACTGCACTATTCGTCGAAGCGCTGCCACAAGGCTTCAACACGGTTTAAATAGCAATATTGTGAAATTGCAAATTTAAAATAACAGTTTCTATTTTATTGTAAAGCACTTTACCAGCACTTTAAGCCCTTCTCACAAAGTTAAAAATCGGCCATATATTTTCAGTTACAAAACTGGCCTAGTCTTACAGTACATCACCAAACTGAACATAGTGCTAAATGTAAATACGTATTTACACTTGATCCTCTGATGGCTGTGTATTCCTAGAACAAGTGAAATGTAAATCCCAGGCATCATCCAATTAACAGATTCATCCAATTATGGCCCTTTCCCCCACCCCCCAACTCAACAGTGATCACATGGTGCTTGCACTGGTGTGACTGACGCAGCGCTATGTAATTCATTGAAATGTAATGCAGTCGCTAATGTTCTAACTTAGTATTTTGTGTGTCTGTACAGGTCCAGTGGTGGCGGGTGTAGTTGGGTTGAAGATGCCTCGGTACTGTCTGTTCGGGGACACTGTAAACACAGCTTCCCGAATGGAATCCACAGGGTTGCGTGAGTCCACCTAAAACTTTTGTGTTGTATGTGTATATACATCAGCACGTGTCTGATACTAACAATGTAAGCTTTTTTGACTTGTCTGTGAAGTCGTGATTCCAAGAATTTGTCTTTGCCTAAGATTCAGTAGTTAGTGCTTTGTGTGTGTGCTGATCAGGGAGTGCATGTCAGTGAGAAGCTCAGAGGGCTTAAAGTGAAGAGTTCCCTGTAAGCTCTTAAGAGTATAAGCCAAATTAGAAAGAAAATTCTGCTTTAAAGCTAATGTCCTCTTAGAACTCAGCCTCCGCTATCACCCTGAACTGTCTCACCTTTAATCAGGCCTTCTGTCACCTTTATCCAAGAACATTTACTTCACGTTTCATGCTGAAAAACATGGACGAAATGTGTGAAATTTGATTAAAGATTTGGTAACGCACTACCATTAAAAATATTTTTTTTTTTTAAAGAAATCAATGCATTTTATTCAACTGATCAAAAGGGAAGACATCATGACAAGTGACTTACAATTGGTATATATGTCAGAGGTCGCAAGCCTCTGGAGCAACTAGGGGTTAAGTGTCTTGTTCAGGGACACATTGGTGTCTCACAGTGGATTCAAACCTGGGTCTCTCACACCAAAGGCATGTGTCTTATCCACTGTGCCATCACGGCCACCCCTAATGATGCTGAAAATTCAACTCTGGCATCACAGGAATAAATTATATTTTAAAATATATTAAAATAACTAACAGTAAATATTAATCATATTTTTTTAAATCACTTATTTTACTTTCACTTATTTTACTTAAATCACTTATTTTACTTTTTTTAATAATATATATATATATATATATATATATATATATTACTTTTGAATGGTAGTGTGCATTGAATTAGGCTACCTCAGAATTATTGTATATGATCATATTGTAGAAGAAGACTTTGTTTGAAGATTATTTTTAAATGAAAGATTAAAGATGTTTTCATCATAGATTGGGCCACGAAAGTCACACGTTTAGTACTGTGTGATTTCACCTACGCAATGAAATGACGAGAACACATTTGCCCAAATAATCTGAAATAATTTTAAATGAAAGATTAAAGATGTTTTCATCATAGATTGTGCTACAAAGGTCACACGTTTAGTACTGTGTGATTTCACCTACGCAATGAAGTGACGAGAACACATTTGCCCAAATAATCTGAAAGAAAAAGAAAGAGTGGCTGAACGCCTCCAGTTATGTAACCTGCCTAGTGCATTGGATTGAAAACTTTAATAGTTAGAGGCATACTGTCATCTAGTGGTTTCTCAGGGAACATTATTACCTTCAACGAGAACTCTGCACTATGTTCTTGATGAGTCTGTATGAACTCATACAGAAGAAATCATTGTGGGCAATGATTTAGAGATACATTTGTAACAATTTATTTTGATTGATTATTTATTTAATAATTCATTTAATTTACTTTTTTTTCTTTTTTGCTCTCCCTGTTTCTACAGCTTACAGAATCCATGTCAACAAGAGTACTGTTAATGTCCTGAACACCCTCAAACTTGGCTATAAAATAGATACTAGGGGCAGGACAGAGCTCAAGGTACACACACACACACACACACTGACAAGTGTTTCTTCAGTTCATGCATTTTTATGTCTCGGTTGATTTTTATTAAAATTACTATAATGCTAACTATGAACAGACAGTAAAAAATATTCAATATTTTTTGTGTGAAAGTGATTGTATAATAAATACATATTTACACAATTTCATCTGTCCCAAATTTCTAGCATCATTTCCACCACAACACACAAGTTTTGTTCCTAATACAGATTTATCAGAAATTTTAATTGTTTGTAAAGATTTTTTTAACACTTGAGAAATGTGATGTGTGTAGAAACAAAATCGAGGCAAATACAACTAGAATACTAGTTTATTTAACCACTTTATTTAAAAAATGTTTACAATTTCCATCACCGTTATTTCCACCACATAATGTTATTGCACAGAACACATCATTTGAAATGTGATGGAAAAGAAACTATAATGGTTCATGAATTTCATTAAAAAAAAATTCTGCACTGTTGCATGTATGTCCACCATTGGACATTATTAGTAAACAAATTCAGTAAACTAGTGTGAGGGTGAAAGTGAGTTTCAAGATAGTTAATTCTTTTAACAATTCCCAACAAACACACACTATAACCAAGGGGACACACTCTGTTATACAGTATTGTACTTAATGCCTTATAAATGTCTTGAAGCCTGTCATATGAGCTCCTGTCATTCTCTTACAGGGTAAAGGTGTAGAGGAAACATTTTGGTTGGTTGGAAGGGATGGATTTACCAAGCCACTACCTGTACCGCCAGACCTTACTCCAGGGTAAGAAAGATAAACCAGAAACCACTTCTGTCTTTATGTACATCTAGAGTAAACTAAACGTGTTGTGTTGATATGCTGATATCTTTATTTATGTTGCCACAAAGGGCGAGCAACCATGGTATCAGCTTGGATGAGATTCCGCCTGATAGGCGGCAGAAATTCTTGGATCGACAAAAGAACATGGGGAACTGAGGTACAGAACAGAGACATTTCACTCAGTTCTGTCGCATTTGATTTATTTCTTTGTTTGGAAGATTTCAGTTTTCTTCCTAAAGAATGGATAAAAGAGTTTACAGTTCACTAATTTAGATTCTGTAACAACTATACCTACAGTACATGTCTTAGTTCTTTTATTCACCCTGTCATTCCAAACCTAGATGATTTTCTTTCTTCTACTGAACATAAAAAAGACATTTTGAAAAATCACTGGGATCCAATGTTGCTTTGGACACCGTTTAATTTATGTTGTGTTCTGCAGAAGAAAGAAAACATACAGCTTTGGAAACATGAGAGTGAGTAAATGACGAGAGAATGTACTTTTTTTTTTGTCTGTCCCTTTAAGCTCTGCTACTTAAGGTTGTTCAAACTTTTGAACTCATGCTGTTCTGTTTCTGTGTCTTCCAATAGGCTGTGATGCTCATGTTTCTGCACCAGCCTATCGAATTTAGGAGAAAGTGGGGCAAGGGGATGAAAGGAGTGGAATGAGGTGTTCAAAAACCCCTCGACTTCTCTTTTTCTACCCGATTCATTCCAAGAAAGAGTGGAAAACCTCACTAGGACATCTGGCAAAAGGCACAAACACTTGACCTGAAAGCCAGTCCATCGAAACCATCAGCTCAAGAAGATGGCATGTACCAGCTGCTATGGATGGTCACAGAACTTTTTTTTTTTAACTATAGTTTATACTGCAGTTCATCCAATACTAAATAAAAGACACTTCTGAGGTCAAAGCTCATCCAGACATGAAAATGAGAACAGCAGCACATGCCTCATTCATCTGTGATCCCTCCAGTTAATCCACTTCTACAAAGAGATTTATTTTCTTTATTTCATTGTTTATAAGACAAAAGTGAAACAAGCTAAAAACTAAAAATTGATGGTGCTTGTTTATAATGGCACCTGACAATTTAGTTATAATTCAGTGGAAATAACAGCAATAATATCCATGTGTTGAAAGGATTTAAAATACTGTTGAATTTATTTGCTAGGAATATCAGGTTTTAAATAAATAGGTGCTAGTTGAAAAAACAAACAAACAAACAAAAAAACCCCCGTCACATTCTTCAAATGTTCTTTTTGAAAATGCTTTCATTCTTGTTTCATTTCACGTGGCACTGTTTGGCCTTTATAGAAAGCGCAATGCATTCAGAGCAGTTTTCATGGCCAATAAAACATCCTTCAAACCCAAGAATATATGGCAGACATTTACTTGCTATCATTTGAGTAGCTTACCTCAATTGTCCTCTTTGAGTTAAGAGTAAGATGTACTTTAAAAAAAGGAAACTTGTGAGCCGAGACAGACACAAATTGTCAAGTTTGCGTTGCAATTGCATGTCACATTATCTTAATATACTCGGTCAGCACATTCCATGCATAATATTCTGATGTCAAACCCTGCTTCAGAGTCCTGAAAAATTACCAAAGGGAAAACATATCAGAGATTTATCCAAAGATTATCTCAGCACTATTTTGACTGCTCATGCACTCAGTAAATATGCTAGGTGCCCCAAAAGGGGAATTATTTGAAAGAATGCCATGACAGACTTTTAAATGTGTGGTCTGGATATCTTCATTAAGATAGGAGGGTTCTGGCGCCTGTGGCTGTCCAGGATGACGTTCTGTCACTCCATACGTAAACCACAATCAGCGGAGCTAGTCACAGCAGGATGTAGATGAATTTCAATTGCAAATCTCACCATTTTATCTTCTTTTCTGTGATTATGTAAATAAAAAATGGTTTTAGTGAATGTGCAGATTCTTTCTTAGTGTATGTGCTTATTTAACTCCATATCAGTATGTGAATCCTCAATCCATGTAGTAATTAGCCTACCTTCCTAGAATTATGAAATGTAAATATTTGAATTACAAAAATAGCCTCGCTGAAGTTCTGCTCCACTATTGGAATTTAATTTTTTATCAACAACAAAAAGGTTACAAGATTTTCTCAGTCATCACTTAATTTATGTTTGTTTGGACAGTTTCAGATAACATGTCAGTTCAAAGTCTTCCAGCACATCTGAATAGCAAATATAATGTATCCACAAACACGGATGTTTCCCCCACATTGAACAAGAGTTACAGGTAGGCTATGAGGATGTCAACACACAAGAAACAAAATATCCCAGTATTAATTCTACCAAGATGGATTATGATTAATGTAAACATTTAATCAAGTTGTATATCAGTGCAACGATAGCCTACAAGAAAGAAAAGACATCTCTGTTTTGCGTGCATATGTCAAGGTTAATATGACTGATTGATAAAGACACACGGAGGATTGGGTGTCAACTCGCGCTCGGGTGACTCGAGTTAAACGGAGTCTGAGCTGAATTACAATTCGCCTAGAACTAGGACATGTTGGCTCCGCCCAATTATCAAAAGCCATCTCGTTGATTGGACACAGAAACGTAAATGAGGCGGAGTCCATGGGTGTGTCGTGAAGCGTGACCAAACTATGATTGGCTTGCGTCTCCCTCTATCAGAATCCGAATAGCGGCTCCTAGAGCCAAACCACATTTTACACATTAAGGAACTGTCTCCGGTAAAGTGACGCTGATACTAACACAGGATAGATAATATTGTGCCGTCTTGGTCATTGTTTTCAAATTGAAGTTGTTTAAATCGTCCGTCAAGAAACCAAACGAATTATTTTGACATTAGAGTAATAATTTTCTTATGCTTTATTTTAAATAATGTGCCTAAATGATTAGGGTCTGTCTTCTTTGAAATAATAAGACGAACACAATTCCGGTTAAGTCAACGGAGAACTCACTTGACATGCACTTCACGGACTTCAACGGAGTACGGTAACACAAGGTAAGTTAAAAACTCTGGAAATATGAAATTTGTAAAGTAAATATTATGCCTTCAAATTGGCTAGCTACCTATTTGTTATTATCTGAATTGTTGTCGTCACATCGTATTACTTTATGTAGGTTTTGTAACAACCGCTGCCTGAATGAGTTCATTTTTTTTTATTGTGTTATCCATGACAGGTGTACCTATTTTACGAGGGAATACGTTGCTTAATAAGAAGTCACAGTAATATGTATGGACTGACAGGCGCATCTTTCTGTAGCTCGTTGTGTCTGCACGCGCATATTTCTCGTTGGCTCGCGCTCTGTTCTGCTGTCACGCGCGTGTGAATGTTCTGTTTGTCTACATGTTGCGAGGGCGCATCTAACTGCTTGGCAGCGCTCGGGCTCTCAGCTTCAAACCGTGCGAACCGTTGCTCTTCCCCAACCCCCGTTGCACTGCTCAGCCCAGCCAGCGAGGGCGGGGCCAGCCCAAATAAATGTGGGGAGGGGAAAAAACGAAGACAACAAACCTTAAAAATGTAGGCCACGGCGCGTGACCCAGTTCCTCGTGAACAACACAGCGAGTGTGAATGTGGAGCACGGTTATTATCCCCCACGCCCGGCACGGTTCCAGGGCGGGTTCTACTGTGTGTTTTTCTCTCTGTGCCAAGCAATGTTCGGGGGCTTTTATACATATGAAAGAGAAGAAAGAAATGTGAAATGTATCAAATTGCTGTTTTAAAAGGTAACTACTTGTCGAAAGTTTTAAAAGTATTTTTTACACGTCTCTAGGCCTACATGTTTTTATTTTCTCTGTTTTTCTGTTTGACCCAAATGAAACAAATAAACAAAATAAGAAATGAGTAAAAAATCTATCTATCTATCTATCTATCGGGTTTTTTTTACAATAGATAACGCTTGGGGTGTGGTTGTGAGAGATCAGATAAATTCATTTTTCATTAAAATATGGCCTTTGGGCTGACCAAGTGGTAAACTACATCTCTTCACCTGTTGATTACACATGGGGACTGGGGAGTGAGCCAGTATCAATTTCAATAGATGTGTGTTGTGATTTGAAGTCAGGCTGGGCTGGGCTGCTTCTATAGGCTTTTGTGTGGTTTTGACCATAGTGAATATAGGAAGAGTAGATTGTAATAATGTGTGTGTGTGTGACAGATATTTTGTTTTGGGCCCCCTGGAGAAGGCGATCAGTCTGAAGCTGACCTACTTTTCTCCTTTACTCCATACCTGCAGAGCTATTTATATACATGGCACAGGGCTACAGGAGCAACTCAGACCATCTCTCCCCTCACAAATACACACATAGGCACTTTATGCTCACACACATATTATGTGTACACATCTCCTGCCATCTCACTGTTTTTTTATTTTGTTTTTTTTTTTTATTATAATTTCCCCAGCCTGGCCTGTGGAGAGCCACCCACACACACGGCGTGAAATCCACACCCCCTCAGGAGTGCAGTGAGGGTGAGCTGTATTCTTTTAAAGGGTCTGGTCCCAGTAATATGCATGTGGAAGCCTGTTTCACATATCAAAGCATGTATGGCTAATGAATGCTTTTCTGTTTAATCTATTTAATAAGGATCAACCCACATCTGTAATTATTTTTTTTGTCCCAGAATGTTTGGCGACTCATTTACTTTTGTTTTACATTTTGGGTATCTTATCACAAAAGAAAAAGTCAAGTTGATTCTTGCTAGTTGCTAAGTGAACAAAAGTTGCTTCAACTGAGTATTTCCTTTTGCTTTAAGGTACTTGTGTTACAATGGAAATAATATGGGGTGAATCCGTAAAAGGTTAAAATACTCAGTTTCAGTAGAATAGCCACAAAACATAGCTAAATAAAATGCATGTTAACATGATTTGGTGAAAAAAAAAATACTTTTTTGCAAAGTTAAATCCAGCGGTCAACCCTAAAAGGACTGAGAACAATTTTACAGTTCAAATAATAAGCAAGTTTTAATACGTGTTTCTTATTCTAAGCCAAAGTTACGTTTATTGTAAAGGCTTCATTTTAAAATTAATTTTTTTAAATATTTGTTTGTGGTAATCAACTTTATAAGGTGTGGTCACATTTTCCATTGCTCTGTGGAATTTCACAGGTGAAATCCAGTTGTGTCAATAGTAATCTATTCGATCAGGAGTTTCACCTGAAAACAAAAAAAGTTCCTTATGCTAATTCAAAGGGTTGACAACTGAAACCTTGGTTTAAAAGTGACGTATGCAATGCATCACTACAATTAAAAAACAACCTTTTTTGAAACCTTTTAACCCTGAAATTCCGCTATATTGCCCGCACATTTATGCCATGAATGCTGTTGACTCAGCTTAACTTATTGAGCGCAGAAAATACTCCTTTAACAAGGAATTTTTTACACTTTTATTTCATAAGACCTTCATAATAATTTATATTTCTTTATGGTTACAGGAGACAAAAGCACCATTGTGCAGATAGAGGGATGGAGGACAGGAGGCTCCTGCCTCTAGATGGAGGTGGCAATCCCAAGTGCTCCGCCTTAGCAGATAAAGAAGATAAAGTGGTCAGGATGGAGAAGGGTGACCCAGAGACCTCAACACAAACGCGTGTGAGAAAAGACGATCTCTGTGATGTTCCTCGCAAGGTGCCTCGTTTCCAGTACGTGGATTTCCCTTCCCTGCACCAGTGCATCCAACAGCTTTCTGTGCCTCCACTGAATGGTTGGCTGGGATCCTGCTCGTTGACAAAGGCGGCAAACTGTAGGCCCTCCAGTCCTAAAGAAAAGGTGCCCAAGTTTAAATACGTGGACTACCCATCTCTCCACCACTGCATTCAGCAGCTGTCTGTGCCTCCATTAGAAAGCTGGAGCGCAGGGCTGGTCCGCTTTAATGCAGAGGGGAGACAGGAAGTGTCTGGATTGCAGAAGAGGCCCTTTCAACCTGGGAATGTGAGGAAGAACCAGAGGAATGAGGCAGGAGTTCGAGACTGTGAGAGTAGAGCTACAGGATTTTCTTTCCCGATAGACACACACACCTCAGTCTCAGGCAAGGAGGAGAGGCCTCAACACAACTACAGCTCAGAGGCTCCACAGAAGTTAGAGGAAGGTAACGTAAGGTCCTGTGCTATGAAACCAGAATCTGGTTTGCGATTAGATTGCGGTTCCAGGTTAGAATTTGGGTCTGGATCTCAGAGTAACACAGCGGTGGTGAGAAGCGACAGGCCGTCGGTTATTAGCATGGTATACGCAGATAAGCAGAAGCACTGGGCAAAGGCTGAGCCCCTGGAAGAACAATTGAACTCTCCAGATTCAGTTGGACGTGTACCGTGGAATACCCTCCCAGAGTCAGTCTGCCCATTCTGCCAACAGATGTTCACAAACCCAGAGCAGTTCAGGGCTCACCAGAGGAGCCATAAAGATAAGGTGACTAATGCTAATCACATACACAACTACAGTAGGCAACATTTGAAGTGGATCAAAAAAGTTGTGCCAAGACAATTTCATGTATAACTTTGGTGAAACTTTGGTTTTTGATCCACTTCAAATGTATATTCTCCGTTTATCACTTAAAGGGATAGACCACCCAAAAATGACCAAATAGGAAAATTTGTCCATGTAATAAAAGAAAACGGGGGTCCAATTTGGTTTTGTATCCAACTAATTTTTATTTTAGGGGCATACAACTTTCTTCAGAATTGTTTTGTTTCACACAAATTCACAGAAATAAATTTAAGGCTCAATCCCAATTCACCCCTTGGCCCTATCCCTTGTTTTCGAGTGTACCCCTTGGCCCTTAAAATGGAGTTACAAGGGCCAAGGGGTTGAAATATTCCCCTACGAAATGGAACAACGCTTCATGAACCCGATACGTCATCAGTCGTCGGCGATGGCTCTGCTGTTACAGAGTTTTTACAGGATTTCTCCATGACAACAACTGACAATCAGCGCAGCTGCTCTTAACTTTGAATAAACATGATGATTATAACATCCCTTCCTCGAAATGTATGTCTTTTCTGATCGGAAAGGTAATTTATAATACCATTTCTTCATTTAAACGACTATAGTGTTATTATAAGAGTAAAAAAAGTGCACGGAGGAATCATCTGGCACTAAATTTAAATGTCTAATCGTTTGCAAGCCCATCTCGCTGGTTATTTGCGATGCATTCCGTGAACTTTCTCTTAGCCCTCCGTTTGAAGTGTGCCTCTGAAAAATCTCTGTTTTGAGGGCTATTTAGCCCTACCCCTTCACCCTACCCCTCGATCTCAACAAGAATCGGGACAAGCAAAATGGAGGGGTAGGGGCAAGGGGTAAATTGGGATTGAGCCTAAGTCATACTGGTTTGCAATAACATACGGGTAAATTGTGCCATAATTTTCATCTTTGCATAAACTTTTCCCGTCCTTAATTTCCATTAGTTTATTACCACATCCTGCGTTCGGCTTTAGCAACGTCTGCATTTAGGCTCCATTATTTCCAAGTAATCACAGTGTAATTCTTATCTTCACAGAGACCAAATTGATGTGCAGAAGAACTGAGTGAGAGCTGCCTTTGCAAACAGTTAATGCCACATACCATGGAATCTTATCATCAGAGGCCTTCTTGTGTTGTGACTGGCTATAGTGGTGCTTTCTGGCAGGACTATAGGGAGATCAAAGACATGATAAACACATTAGACAGTTTGGGTTCAGACCTATTTATGATTTAGAAGGGTCAATATTTGGACCATCAGATATGATGGGGTTTCAGCTCGAGACAGGGGAGCTTAGAACCAGAACCATATAATATGAGTGTTTCTACAGGGGTGGGTGAAGCTCGATGAACTGGTGCATAAGAGGATACATTTTATTACATATGAGTTCACCACACTGTGCATGGTGGCAGGCTAAAAATTAGCTTTTGGTGCCTACAAAATAATGGCTATTGTTAATAATGTTAATAATGCACAAGCAAACAGGCTTGTTATTGATTTGTTACATTATAGCTTTTTATTGTTTTGTATGTTTTTTTAATGTTTTTTGGAAATCAATGTCAAGTGGCTTTGAGCTATAGCTTTAAATATTAAAAAATGTGTAAAAAAAAATTTCAAGTGTTTAGTTGCGTGGTTTTTTTATACAGAAACAAATGTTTGACTTTTCAGTACAGGTATGCCCTGTACAAAGAAACCCTGTTTGGCAGGTTACCTCTCGGTTATATATAAACCAAAGAGCTAAAAAAACATAGTGTCAAAACATTTTCATTTTAAACCTTAAGTCTAAATGGTTTTTAAAATGGTATAAAAAGTGTTTGACTTTGTTTACAAACTTTAAGGAACATAATGTTTTTACATTATAGTGAAGATCTGACCAGCTAAAAACATCTGTTCGTTGTTAACTATACATTCATAATTCACAGTCAAATAATTTACATTTTATCTTATTTAAAGGGGTCATGAAATGAGAAATACAATTTTCCTTGAGGTTTTGACATCATATAGAGGTCATCATATATCATATCATATCCTGAAAGTTTCAGAACTAAAAACTTTGAAAACATGCCACAACATGTAAGTAACAGTTCTAATGTGATTCATGTAGCTACAGTCAAATCCCGGCAAACACATTTACATTGTGGCACGTTGCATTTCTACTATGGCAATATAGCTGTCTACTTTCTCGCCACATTGTAACAAGAGAGAGAGATTCCCAGCCTTCCTTTTCTCCAGACACTTCCTCCAGCTCTTCCGGGGGGACACTGAGGTGTTCCCAGGCCAGCCGGGAGACATAGTCCCTCCAGCCGTGAAGCTACTTCCCGAGAAGGCGTCCAGGAGGCATCCGGAACAGATGCCCGAGGCACATCAGCTGGCCCCTCTCAATGTGGAGGAGCAGCGGCTCTACTCTGAGCTCCTCCCGAGTGACTGAGCTCCTCACCCTATAAGGGATCACCCAGCCACCCTGTGGAAAAAGCTAATTTCGGCCGCCTGTATCCAGGATCTTGTCCTTTCGGTCATGACCCAGCTCATGACCATAGGTGAGAGTAAGAACGTAGATTGACTGGTAAATTAAGAGCTTTGCCTTGCTTTGCCTTCACTTGAGGCAGGAACTCTCCACCAACCTGAAGTGGGCAAGCCACTGTGGTGAGCAGGATGAGGTCGAGGGACATGAGAGAACGACGCGAGGCAGGTGGCATGATTGATAATGAGCGACACCTACACAACGCACTGTTCTCGTATCTCTCACGGAGGAGTGGAAGCATAAAGGAGGGGCCACAACAGTGCACAGCGAGAGAGGAAGAGGCCTGATTTTATGTTGTGTTGTTTTGCACAGTCAAATGCCTTCTCCAAATCCACAAAGCACATGTGGATTGGTTGGGCAAACTCCCATGAATCCTCAAGCATCCTGGAGAGGGTATAGAGCTGGTCCAGTGTTCCACTACCAGGACAAAAACCGCACTGTTCCTCCTGAATCTGAGGTTCTACTATCGGCCGAATTCTGCTCTCCAGTAACCTGGCATAGACTTTCCCGGGGAGGCTGAGTCTCACAAGCCAGCCAGGCCTGATAGGACTCCTTCAGCTTGATGGTGTCCCTTACTTCCGGTGTCCACCACCAAGTTCGGGGTTTGCTCTCTCGACAGACACGGGAGACCTTACGGCGACATCTTCATCGTTAATGGAGGTGGAGAACATGGTCTCAATGGTTGCAATGACGAGATTGCTGCGCATGTCTGCGATCGGCTACAATGCTCATCATTGCAACCTTTCAAGTCACAATCTTAATATAATGCCATAGATCTAATTGTAATGCTATAATTATCTTTTTTTAAATTTTCCATTATTTTTTTTAAGTAGGTAACATTGAGAGCAGTAATAATAAAAACATGCTAAAAGTTTTCAACAGAGTTCCACATGTAATACTAGCTATTTCATATGCAAAGATGTCAGCCATTCACAGCAGTGGGCGTTTACACTGAAGTTGCTCAGCAGACACGCCACTTCAAACAGACTGTTCAAATCAGAGGCTAAAATCAGGCTAGCAAAATGCCTTTTATTTCTAAATTATGACAATTTTTGAAGTAAAAAAATACTAACATCATAATTGTACCCCAGAAAACATTATGAGAAAACAACGCAGTTCATGACCCCTTTAAATGTGGTCAGCATGTTAAAAAGAAACTTACAATAATTGACTTTCATGAATCTCACAAACAGTTCAAATATATATTTACATATTATGGAACATTATGGAATTTATTATGGACCCTCTTTTAATTTACAAATAGACAAAAGATTTCAAAGCACTAAAGACATGATTATCACGTCATAACCCTTAGTAAGTAACCACCGGACTTTCCGGAACTCATGGGTTGTTCCTGTAAACAAATCATTCATTTCTACACAGAACAACAGATCGACAACACAGCATTGATATTTACAGTGAGAATTTTTTATTTTTAAATCTCACTCAAACAGATCAGATGAAACAAAGAACCAGGAAATACTGTGTGAAAAATGCACATATAAACACAAATAAGGAAGAGCTGAGAAGTGCGAGACAAACAGTTATACGGTGGGTTGCAAGAAGAAAGACAACAATGGGAGCTGGTAATTGTTTTGTTTATTACTTTACCATTTAAAATGTATAACTGATTATAAACAAGTTTGTTTATAAATATATTTACAACCATCAAAAAAGACTTTTACTTTCACTTGTCCTGAGAAAAGAATGACGCAACATGCCAAACCGGAGCTTGTTAATCGTATAATTGTTCTGTAGGGAATTCACAGGTGTGCAATCAGACTGATGATCTTAGCCAGGAGGGAATCATTTTAAAGGTAAGAACACTTTTTTTTTTGTTAAAGACCTTTTGCTGTGATATTGCAGTCAGATAT
Source organism: Pimephales promelas (assembly GCF_988280905.1). Lineage (NCBI taxonomy): Eukaryota > Metazoa > Chordata > Actinopteri > Cypriniformes > Leuciscidae > Pimephales > Pimephales promelas. The sequence continues at coordinate 28,599,569 of NC_142772.1, forward strand.
AAAGCAGTTTAAAAATGGCCGATCAAAAAGACTGTAAAGCCTCATGTACACTACACTATGCTGGCAGTGCGGCTGTTTAAGGCATTGGATTACACTGATCAAATTAGTCATTTTATCTTCTGTAGTCTGCAAAGGTGCTTTCTCCTCCCTCTCAAACACTAATGGATAACCAATCCGTCAACACTTCTGCATCTCAAAAATGCCCAGACCCAAATGGAAAAAACCCAGATCCCACAAACACAGTGAGCACTGCATATTAACTTTATTTAATTGTCCAAGCCCATCAGCCTCAAGAAGCTGCAAATGTTTATTAATAAGCACCCATATCTTCCATTTTTCCAGTTGCCAGTTTCTTTCTCTGCACTGAAACCTGCATGTATAAAAGGGTGTACCACAAGTGAACTGTGTCACTGGACTCAATGCCTGACCACTCAGCTCCTGTGTAGCTCCTGCCTCTACCCCTGCACTTCTGATGCCTGCACCAACGAGCTGTGCCCCCTTGTCTCCACACTGCTAAACTGTGAAGTGGTATCCGATCCAAAGAGTAACGTGCTTGGCTGTCCAATGTTCAGAGCCTGTCCCAAGTGTCACAATCTGATTATGCATGAAAAAGGATGCAAGTTTGTGAAATGCACATCATGCAAACACACGTTCTGTTTCATCTGCTTACAAGATGATTGTAGCAAGGATCCAGCACACTACTGGTCACTAACTTGCACAAAGCAGAGAGCAGAAAGACAGAGATTTTTTACACCACAATCCTGAACAGAGATTCATCGCAGGGTTGGAAACTTCTTTCTAAAAAGCAAATCCAAGATTTGGCAGTTGCTATACAGAAGTGAACAATAAATTCATTCATGTCACAAACTGATTCAGACTACAAAATAAATATAATATAGCATGTATTATTATCCCAGTGCTTTGAACTTATGTTTTGCCTTACTTCTGGCCTGGACTTTGGTTAGCAGGGATATCAACTCAAGTATGGAAATAATTACTTATTAAATGGCATATCCTAATCCTATTTAACACAACTTCAATAAAGTAGCACTGGTTAAAACGAGGAGACTTGTATCTGTAAAATATTGTTGTTAGTGAAACTGACAGAACATTATTTCTTACTAGGACTCTGAGCCACTCTACTTTTTTTATACCTAAAAGGCAATATTAGCAGTTGAAATGCAGCTCATGTTACAATATAAAATAAAATACATAAAATATTTATCAGAGGAAGTCTGAGCATTGGAACATATAAAGTTTATTGATTATTCAATAAACCTTGCTCATTTTCTTTGTCATCACTTCATCACCTACTTTCTGCAATTTCACTCCTCTGTTAACCTCAAGAATTTTAGTTAATACAGTTTTGGGGACCAGACAAAATATAGATTTGTTACCTGATTTTGGGTATCAGATAAGATTATTTGTTAACTGGTTTTGGGTATCAGGGAAAAAAAAAACTGCTGACAGTTTTGGATACCAAACAAAATGGATGTCTTTGACAGAATCTGTTAAAAGACTGTGTCCAATATTTCTGGAGTGAAGATTCAATCTAACTGTTCATATTAAAGACTTGCACAACAGAGTACTGCCCAGGGACAATTCACCTAAAAATAAAAATTCTGTGATTATTTACTCACTCTCATGTCATTTAAACAAATTAAATCTGTTCATCATATAAAGAGATCATATCTCTTCACAAGAATTGAATTAAACGGCTTGATTCATATGGATTCAATTTGACACCTTTATAACCTTTTTTAATCTTCTAAGCTTTTCACCGATAGGATTATTATTATTATTTTTTTTTTTGTCTGATACAAATTGAAAAACAACTATTGGCTGATTCTGATATTTATTACTTGCTTATTTGAACTTTTGTCATTAAAATTAGTGTTTTGATAATTTTAATTTAGCAGTTTAAAAATACATTCAACATGCAAACATAAATACAACAGAACAAAGATGCATATAAAATAAACAGTGCATTTCTAGTAGGTCTAACAGTAGTTTTAGGTACAGAAAAAATGTAATCAAATGTAAAATATATTCTTCATTGTTTAAATTAAATAGATCTTAATACTTATTAAAGTCGCAAACGTTATTTAGGCAAGAGTAGTGAGTGATTTGTTTGTCTTTTGTTGTTTGATTAACAATAAAACAAGCAGCAGGAACATTATACTAGTACACTGTCATTTTAATTCTCAAATGTTGATTTAAGATATGTTTACGACCATGTTTACAAGGATACTCGCCAAGATGGCCATTTTGATTTAATTTTGTGTGAATTAGAAGTGAAAAAACTAAATTCAGTATTTGCACATGGTCTAAAACTTTGGATGTGTGTGCACACAAAACTGAGTAGAAATGAGTTCTCTTTCGCATCTTCTTAAATGAATGTTTAAAGGGGGGTTGATTGCGATTTCACTTTTTTCATTTTAAATAGTGTGTAATGTTGCTGTTGGTGCATGAACAGTATCTGGAAAGTTGCAGCGCTGAAAGTTCGATCTAAACAGAAATATCCTCTTTTAAAAATCGGGAAGTTTAATGCCTAAAAAAACGACTCGATTGGGACTACAGCCGGGTTTTATACGCCACTAACCCATACATTTGCATCAACCCTCCCTCCAGAATATGCAAAAAAGGGCATGGCCATATTTCTGCGGCACGTCGAGTGTGTTGTGTTCACCCAGCTGTCAGATCTTCTGTGTTCGGGGGTTCCCTTATGTTTGATTATGTTCCTGAAAATGACGATCGTAATTTAGCTCTCTGTGCTGCGCATTTTACGAGAGACAGCTTCCAGAATCTCCACGAATTCAATGCCGTATTTAAGAAGAAACTGTTATTAAAACATGAAGCAGTTCCAACTTTAAAACCTGAGGCAGCAGTTGTTGGGCCACAACCTGTAAGTACGTTAAGACTTTATCATTTTAAATGTATTAGCATGTATAATTTCAGACATAGCCTTGTGTTTTATTTTTATCAAATGCCAGCGCTGGCTTTATAGCCACTAGGCTACTAACTTAGTTATGCTATTTTGTGTCTACGACAAACGCGTACAAACATTATGGACCTGATTTTTGTACAAGTACTAATGTTGTAAATGTATTTTTCATGTATATATATTTTATGCCGTTATTTTCGTTTTGATCAAGAACGTAAACCAATGCCAACGCTGTTTGTGTGTATAGTAGCCAGTCAGTTCGATGCTATTGTGTAAAACAAACGTGTATAAAGTTAAAAAAATATAGGCAAATTACCATTCAGAAACGTTTTGTAAGAGCCGTGTGTAGTGAGTTTCTGCTTGCCTCTCTTCATCACTGCTTTCTGGGTCTGATTCTGGCTTATACTGATACTGCAGTATCGACACCATTATTTAGATTTGACACGAACACATGCAACTTCGCCCGTAAAGGTATGGGTGCGAATTTTCCGGACAACGTGCACTACAGTTTAGCTTTAGCCAATCACAATATACCGGCCCAAACTAACCAATCTGAGCCCACTGCCTGTTTCTGAGGGAGTGGTTTCATATAGAATCAGAAAGTCAACCGCTTGTTCAAATGACAGCGTAGAAAGCAGCTGACGGTTAAGTTTATGAAAAAAAAGGCTTTTTAAAAAGAAAAACCACGAATACATGTTATATTGCACCCCAAACACAATCATGCAAAGAAAGAAGCAGTAAACCACCCATTTAAATTCGTAAGGCTTATAACCATGTGCAAAGGACAAACTTTCATGAAAATGCAGCACTGGCCTGATCGGGACAGTGACCGTTCTATCAACTCAACTGTCCCAAACGTTGTTCACGCTTGCCACGGACAGTCCTTATTGTTGAGTCCTGCTGCATTTTGTACAGATTTAATTTTGTTTTAGGAAGTATTTAATTATTTTGACCAGAGAAAAATGCTGGGTTATGCAACAGACATTAAACAACTCAGTGCATTCACACAGTTAACTAAAAAACCATTGGTTTGTTACATCAGCCTTATTCATGCTATAGCCAATAGTTTTAAATTTATAAAAATTTCGGCCGATATATCAGTGCATCTCTAGATCTGAAAATTAACCAAAGTCACCCCAACAAGTGTGAGTAAATGGTGACAGAATTTTAATTTTTAGGAGAACTATCCCTTTAATAACTTTGGACCCTCTATTGGATTCGTTCTCCAACACAAGACATAGAAAACTGTTGTCATGAACACTGATGAACCTTCAATCCGCCATCATTTCTAAACTTTTTTCCACACTGACCACAAACATAGGGTTTCTCTCCCGTATGAAGGCGGAAGTGGCGCTTGAGTGTCAATGCGTGACGGAAGCGTGCGCTGCATATAGAGCAAGTGTATGGCCTCTCTCCTGTATGGATCCTTTGATGAATCTTGAGATGGTGCTTACGGTTGAAGTCTCGCCCACATAGGCTACAATGATACGGGCTCCGGCCGGGGGGAAACGCATGGCACACAAGACTCTTATAATGGTTGTTGTGGAGCTTTGGGAAGTGGGTTTGTTGACCTGAGCTTGAGGACGACAGGAAATCTAGGTCTAGAGGCAGAGAAAAGGGAAAACCACATGTAAAAAATTTTGCAATATGGCATGTTACTGTGCTTAAATGGATCTGTCAGTTTATAATTGTATTCGGTGCAAATTAATATCACCCAATTAGCATGGCATATTATTTATATACATACAGTACAAAAGTACTACTAACCTAGGTGTTGGTTGGTGGACTGAAAGTGCATGTTTGATTGGCAGCTCTCTGTGTGCAATGGCTCAGGTCTCCAGTCTTCCAATAGTCGGGACTGAGCCAGAGAAAGGCTGTCTGAGTTGGGCTCCTCCACCACAGAGAGGGACACTGGGTTTGGTTCATCATAACTCTCATCTTTCTCCACTTTTACATCCACTTCAAGGGATGACCTCTCACTTGTAACTGTCCCACTACATGTCCGGTCAGTTTTGGTCATATTGTGTTGATCATTCTTGATGTCTGAAAAGGGAGTAACCCTCCTTAAGTTTCATAAAACCAGTCCAAACCATGCACAGTAGCAATAGATTGTAACTTTACATTGCAAAAAAAGGAAAGACTAATGAAGTCAAAATCGGCCAATAGTTTTAAAGGTGTGTTGGGCTATCATTAAGAGTCCAACATGACAGTCAGTGATTTTAACTGATGAAAAACTTTAACATGCGCATTAGTTTTTAAACATCAAATAGCTAAACTTACCATTTGTGTCATCTAATCTATAGTGAGTTGATTCCTGAAGTGTATCCGAGTTTAAAGTCTGAGCGCACGCACCTCCGTTTTGGTTCCCACAGATTGATCCTCGCTGGAATATATTAGATCCACATACCTCATAATCATCTTCAGAGTTCACAATGGGCTCGGTTTGTTGTCCTACGCTAAGGGTATTTAACTGCCGACCCCCACGATGAATCTTGCCGCAGCTGATTGGAGGGTTTGTCACCAACTGTTTGGTACTACCGATGGGAAAATCCTCGCGTCTCTGTGGCTGTTGATCTAGGCGACCACACACCGTAGAAAGTTGCGTTTCAGCTGTTTGCAGCCTAAACTTGAGCGCACTATTGTCCCGAAGAGCCTCTTGAATCTTGCCCTGCACATCTCTCAGCGCTCTGTCAAGCAGTCTGGTGATCTCCGCAACGGCGATCTCTACCGCAACACCGAGCGCGTTTTGAAGGGTCGCAGTCAGTTCATCTTGAAACGAGAACGATACCTCAGCGATCACTGCGGGGTTTGCAGGACCACCGTTTACCTCCATTCCCTTTCTCGTTTAAAATAACTTTTCGGCAATATTGCAATATCTTAAGGGTAGACGAAAAGCACCGCTCTACGTATAACCCTTTAGAGGCGAACGTCAATTAGCTGGCCAACCAAATTATTCCCTTCGTTGGGTGAATATCATGGGGTGAATATAAAACAACTGGCCATTTGTACTTAGTTTTAAACGAGCTCATTTTAAGTCTTAAAAAAACAAACCAACAAAATACATAAAAAAACACATAATTCACTGTCGTCGACCCTGGTAAAATGTCAAATATTGAAGAATTGAACAAAACTCCGGAATAAGACACAGTTGTCCTTGTGGTTTTTTAAATGTTTTCTTTTTTCTTGTGCTCGAATTTACCCTTACATTTTTAAGACACGGATCATAGCAATATACTAAAAAAAAAAAAAAAAAAAAAAACAGGGACATGATCCTATTTGACGACTGTATACCTTTTCACAAAGTCATGTGAAGGGTGGAGCGAATTTACATGCGTGAAACTGACATACAAAATTAACATGTTCACAAGGTCAGAAATCCGGGGATTAAATATATTTAAAAAGAATGTTATTAATTTTCACTAATAGCTATATAGGTTGACCGCATTTTTATAGCCTATAAGAACACGAAAAATGCATTTAGGTGATTATTGAAAGCTAGTTTTTAAATACAAAGTTGTTTGTATTTATAGTTTATGGACATTAAATCATTATAATCATAATCAATAACCGATGGACCGGAGTCCACTAATAAAATTAAGTATGCAGAGAAACTTATCCTAAAAGAACGAAGTTCCTTGGTGTTCCACGAAAGATATCAGGGAAAAACGAAAGATATCAGGAAAAAGCTACTATTACAATTTATAAGCCCATTTATGGTAATCCGGAAGCTGAGCGCGCCATTCTTGAATTTGGAACATTTTCGTGGGTTTGGAGATTTATCGCATCTGTCAACAACGGCGTAAACCACAGAGCGTCCTAAAAGTAATACAGGACAGAGGAAAGATAAAGAGACCAGAAAGCATCAGGACCAACAAAGTAACAATATGAGAATGGACTCTAAAGATTTTTTCGCAGAAGGTGAGCGCTTGAGTGGCTTGATAAGCGCATGCCGAATGCTTTGTGATTAAAGATGGGGTGGTAGTAGATTTTAGATGACAGTTACCATTCAACAGCACTTTGTAAAATGAAAAAAAAAAATGTAGGCCTATTCAAATAATGTAGCGATTGAACGTTTTCTTCTGTGGATTTTTCGCACTATTTATCTCATGTTTTGTTTCCGGCACATGAGGAAATTATTTGACATTAGCCTACATATATTCATTTGGTTTACTTTCACGTTAACGTGTTGGTTAAAAAAAAATCTTGAGATCTCATTTTATTACCGTTTAAGAAGTCCCTGAAATATATCGTTTTTGGCTGAAATATGAACTGTTTCATATTCCTGTTGTAAATATAACATTTATATGCAATTCAGCAAACTGCAGAAAGAAATTTTGCATTAGCATGAATATCTTGTCTTGATACGGGTGAAAACTGTCAAATGAGATTCGCCTTATTGCAGTGACACAAAAACATTGCAAAAGGCAGCCAACAGGTGTCGCAAACGCCTCACCATGAATGATGCACTAGCGCAAGAGACTTGCCAATGACAGTGGAGAGGGGGATTCCGCATTTAATAATTAAAAAATGCAATACTACGTGAAAATTGGAATCATGTGTATATTTTCCTTTTAAATATTAAAAAAATAATTCCGACATGCATTCCCTCTAAATTCTCATATCCAGACTGGCAGTTAAAAGACACCCTTAATTAATAGAAAATCTGGCACAAGAAATATGTTCATTAAACCTTGAGGATGTTTGTATCTTTTAACGAATCCATAGCAGACTGAATGCTGAAATCAGTGCAGTCTCAGTTCTGATCTGTGTACACCGTGTAGCCTACATGTACTGGCATACGGGTTTACCAGTCTCATAGACGTGCAAGCAGAGGGTGGCATCCGAGGTAGGGCTGTACAGTAAACAATTTTGGTACGCTTGCAATGATGATACATAGCATAACCGCATGCTAGTGCAGACGTCGCATGCCGCATGTGCACGCCTGTCAGTGGAGCCTGGGTGCACACAACCATACGTGCTGGACCAGGAGGAAAACAATCTCAAGCGCGTATTTGGGCTCTCCTCGAGGGCTCATGATTGCGTGATGAGAGAAAAGAGGACTGCTGCTATCATGAACGAATGTAAAACATACCACAGATTTTAGGCAGGCATTGGTGGATAAAAACACCCCAAGCAACTCGCCCAGCAATGGAGAACCAGGTGGCGATGGAGCAGCAGAGCTACGAGGACGTGCGGAAAAGCGGTTATCTCCGCAAGCAGAAATCTATGCACCGGCGCTTTTTCGTTCTCCGGGCTGCGTCGGAGCAGGGCCCGGCCAGACTAGAATATTATGAAAACGAAAAGAAATTCCGAAGCAAATCACCAGTCCCAAAGAAGGCAGTGAACCTAGACTCTTGCTTCAACATCAACAAACGGGCAGATTCTAAGAATAAGCACATGATAGTGCTGTATACCCGCGGGGAGAGCTTTGCCATCGCCGCGGACACTGAGGAGGTCCAAAACGAATGGTACCAGGCCATGCTGGATCTACAGTGTAAATGT